>NC_090657.1:125137546-125437546 GCF_040937935.1 Hyperolius riggenbachi | reverse complement strand
AGTTCGGCACTGTCCGCGACATGTGCACAGGGTGATTCGGGTACTGACCCTCGGCGGACCCTAAATTACTTCTCCCTCCAAGTTGCTATGACTTGGAGGGGGAATCATATTTAGCGGCAGCAGGGTAAGCCATCTTTCGGCTCACCCTGCGCCCAACTCACCGCTGTAGATGGTGAACTAGCTGTAATGTATGCTGATCTTTGTTACCTCAATTATATACAGTATAAGCTGTTACTCTTTGCCTGTACTGATAGTAATCTAGCTGCAATGTGTGCCGATCGCTAATACCTCTAATGTGTACAGTATCAGCTGTGACTATGTGCCTGCAGTGATGGTAAACTAGCTGCAATGTGTGATGATCTCTGCTACCTCCAGAATGTACAGTATAAGCTGATACTCTGGGCCTGTACTAATAGTAATCTAGCTGCAGCATGTGCTGATCTTTGCTACCTCCAGTATGTACAGTATACGCTGTTACTCTGTGCCTGTACTAATAGTAAACTAGCTGCAGTGTGTGATGATTCCTGCTACCCCCAGTATGTACAGTATAAGACAAGACGCAGAACATTTATATCATGCTTTTCTCCTGGCAGACTCAGGGTTTTTTATATTACCAATATTACCAATTCCCATTGACATGCTCATTGAGAGAGCACAGGCGTCATTGACAGTAGTGAGTACAGGAGGCAGGCAACTGTTGACTAAAGAGTTAATTGCCAAGGAGTATGAGCTAGATATGTGTGTGTGTCTATCTATCTATCTATCTATCTATCTATCGGCTCACGCGTATATTTACAGGCCAGGGACAATGGGTGGTAGAAGTAATGGGTGCAAGAAGCCAAAGGTACCCTCAGTTCTATTATGACATTATAATGGAAGGGGAGGGGGGTGCAGAGGGGGTTGAGAGAGGGGGGCCCAAATCTGCTACTTTTCTTAGGGCCCCATTTGGCCTTAATCCGGCTCTGGTTAGAATTACTGTACGCACTACGGCGCTCATTAATTCAGCTAGACGCGCGGTATGGCTGAAAACCTGGGAAGGGGACCTGACTTCCAAAAACAGATTATCCTCTATCCCTTTAGAGGGTAATCTCCTTTTTGGAACAGAGTTGGATAATGTTTTGTCTCGTTCTGCAGAAAAGGGAAAACAATTTCCTAATAATAAGAACAATTTTAAGGGGAAAAGACCTTTTGTGGCCAAGAAACCGGTTTCGGAGCCAAATAAGAATAGAAATGTGCAGAGGAAGTGGTCCTTTCCAAAAGGTAAAGGTAAATGACCGTTACCAGTGGGGGGGGGGGGGGGGGGGGTAACCTTTTTTCAGTTAGAATGTGAGAAGTTAAATCCCGATTCTTTTGTTTTTCAAATTATAAGACAGTGTTATTGTCTTCAGTTTTCCGTTCCTCCCCCCATACAAAATTTGTAAATCAGATTCCAAGAGACTCGGAGAAAGCCAGAGGCCTGGAATCAGAAATTACATTTTTTTGGGAGAAACAGGTAATAATTCAGGTTCCTCGAGAGGAGTTCCAGGGTTATTACTCCATGTTTTTTGGTGAAAAAAAGCTAACGGGGAGTTTCGATTCATTCTGAATCTAAAGTCTCTGAATCCTTTCTTAATTTACAAGAAATTCAGAATGGAAAGTATTTACTCTTTGAGAACTCTATTACAGGTCAAATAGTTTTTCATTTTGATAGACCTTCAGGATGCGTACCTGCACATTCCAATTTTTCCAAATTTTTAAGATTTGCAATCAGGGATCAATTTCTAACACGTCATTTCCAGTTTCAGGCTCTGCCTTTTGGCATAGCATCGGCTCCTACTATCTTCACTAAAGTTTTGGCGGAAAGGCTGAGACTTCAAGGGATTTCAATAGTCCCATATTTAGACGACCTGGTGTTCGCAGATACGGAGGATTTAGTGTTGGCACACATGGATATTGTGGTCAGGACCTTAACTCGGGTTGGGTGGATCATAAATTATGCCAAATTGGCTTCATCCCCAGTGCAGGAAATTACTTTTCTGGGATACTAAATAAACTCCCTAGAGGGGAAGATTTTTTTACCCCAACGAGAAGATTAAAAAAATTCAGTCAGATGTAGGGAAACTGCTGGCTCCCGAGGACTGTTCCCTTTGTCAGATCATGAGGGTCCTAGGTCTGTTTACAGCCACGATTCTGGCTGTCATTTGGGCTCAGTCTCACGGCAGGCTCCTGCAGAATCTGCTGTTGTCAAATTGGGGCAAGTCCCAGGACTCTTTGGATGTTCGAATTCCTCTCTCAAATTCTCTGGTGGTTGAATCCAGAGAATTTATAGAAGGGAAGATGGTGGAGACAGCTGGATCCCATAAAAATCTTCATCGATGCAAGCTCGTGAAACGTATCCAATTTCAGGGAACTAAAGGTGGTGCAGGAGGCTCCTCTATCATTCCAGGTAATGATAGAGGGCAGGCATGTTTTGATTTTTTCTGACAATGTAACGACGGTTGCTTACCTGGCCAAGCAGGGGGGGGGGGGGGGGCAAGATCAAGGGATCTCATGTCCCTTTCCTCAAAAATCTTGACTTTGGTAGAACCCAGGATTCTGTCTTTTTCTGCCATCCATATAAAGGGCACTTTGAATTGGGAGGCAGATTTTCTGAGCCAACAGGGGATAAACCAGTGGGAACTTCATCCAGAAGTCTTTCAGATCGGGTCGAAGGTTTTCGGAAGTCCAGACACAGATCTGTTTGCCTCTCCAGACAATACAAAGGTAGATCGGTTTTTCAGCCTGCCCATAAGCCCAGGGTCTCTGGGATTGGAGGCACTCAGTCTGCCATTGGAATACAGTCTGTGTTATGCCTTTCCCCCGTTAAAGCTCATTCCTCAGGTTCTGGTCAAATTACAAAAAGAAAAAGTGAGGATGATCTTGATAGCTTCCATGCGACTCTGCTGAGGTTATCAGAGAAACCTCCATTTCCTCTGCCAATGTGTCAGGATCTATTAATACAGGGGCCCCTGAGCCATCCCAGCCCTCAGTTGTTCAAACTGGCAGCTTGGATCCTGAAAGAGTGATTTTAAGAAATAAAGGTATTTCAGAGAAAGTTATTGAGACCCTTTTAAAATGTAGGAAACCAGTAACTCAGAAGATTTATCAGAAAGTCTGGAAAGTTTACATATCCTGGTACAGTATGAGGAACAAAGTCTGTACTCTTACTAGCTCAGTTCTGGATTTTTTTCAGGATGGGTTTGGGATGAAGCTAGCCCCCAGCACTCTTAAAGTACAATATTCAGCTCTGTCTATTCAATCTGTACAAAATGATGCATACTCATGAGCTGCTATAAATACTCTGATGCAACTTCCACAGACTGATCACATGATTAAGGCCGAAACGGCCGATACGCGTGGGGAGGCGTCTCTCTCTCTTGCAGCAATGGTCCACAAGCCCTGAGAGTCCGGCAATATAGTATGGTCCCGGTTATTGCTAAATGGCGTTTTGCTAGGGGCAGAGTGGATAACTGTTTATGTTACTGGTGCATGTGCGCACATGTTCTCCCTGGCCTTGCAAATCTTGGATAAGGGACTCTTATATGAATCTGATGGAGTAAACACAGTCCTGGCCTCTGGAACTGACTTCTGAGTGGTGAGAGCCTCAGTGAGGCAGCTATCCATTGTTATGCAACTCACTGCTTTACTGGTGTATGCAATAAGTGCTTTGGGAAAATATTCTGGATATGTCGCTGACTAGAGATGGCCCAAACGATTCGCCCGGCAGGTAGTTCGTGCGAACTTCAGCTGTTCACATCCGAGGCGGAACGCAAACACATAGCGTGTTCAACCCGCCCCCTATACCTCATCATTGTGCTAAACTTGGACCCTCTACATCACAGTCAGCAGACACATGGCAGCCAATCAGGCTGCACTCCCCCGCAGACCCCCGCCCCACTATAAAAATGCAGCAGTGTCGGCCATATTCTCAGTCTGTCTGCTGCTTGTAACAATCAGTGATGTAACGGAAGACCAGAATGAGCTCTATCAGAACAAATAGTCAGTAATTTATTCAAATGTGTGATCACATGTGCTTAGGTGCACAGTAATAATAGGAGTACTCCTAAGTGATAGCCCTTGGTGGCTGGGGCTATCACTAAACAGAGAGTGGTCGTACAGGCAAGGTCGGTAACAGATCGGTCAATCGGAGGTACAGAATCGTCAAACAGTAATCGGAGTCGGTATACAGGCAAAAGATCGGCAACAGATCAGATTGGCTGAGGTACAGAATCGTGAGGCAGAAATCAGGGTCGGTATTCAGGCAGAGGGTCGGCAACAGATCAGATTGGCAAGGTACAGAATCAGAAGGCAGAGAGTAATCATAGGTTCAAGCAAAAGGTCATACACAGGAATAATCAATACAATAATAATAGTAATAATCCTAAGCTATGTGTGAATCCCCGGGGTCCTGCCGGATCAAACACACCAGGATCTGACTAAGGTCTGAGAGCTATCACTGTGAAGTATTCGCAACAACAGACAAAGAGCAACTGAGAAGCAGATCCTGATATACTGTGCACAACTCAAACAGCGCCGCCCCAGAAGCCCAACCAATGAGAGTGCAGGATTGGGCAGGCAGCTGTCAGCTGACCAACAGGTCAGCTGACACGTCTCCTAAGACGATAAGTGCGCCAGCGATCTGCACGCGCGAGCGAGCCTGACGCTCGCCCACATCCTCAAACAGACCGGACCTCCCTGATACCGGTGGGAGGCCCGGAGACGCCGCGGCGGGAGCTGCCGCGACGCCGGATGCGGAAGCGCCGCTATCCGCATCGACAGCCGGCGTGACATTACCCCTCCCCTGAGGCATGGACTCCGGACATGCCTTGAACGGTTTCTCAGGGTGTAAAGTATGAAATTCACGTTTTAACTTCTCCGCATGCAGTCGGTGGTCTGGTACCCAAGATCTTTCCTCAGGACCATAACCTCTCCAATGAACCAAATACTGCACAGAGTTTCGTACTTTGCAAGAGTCCAAGATCTCCTCAATCTCATATTCGGGTTTCCCATCTATCACAACAGGAAGGGGGGGGGGGGGGGGGGAGTCCACATACACAGCAGGCTTCAACAATGACACATGAAAGGACTTCACACCTCTCTTGGTAGAGGGCAGAGCAACTCTATATTTCACCTCATTGATCTTTTCAGAAACCGAATATGGACCAATATATTTAGGCCCCAATTTTGCTGAGGGTTGTCTTAACGCTATATGACGCATGGAGACCCATACCATATCCCCTGGAGCAAAATTCCATTCATGAGAACACTTCCTATCAGCCTGCCTTTTTTGTGTCTCGAATGCTTTTGCCAAATTGACCTTAACTAAAGACCAGATTCTTTTCAAAGAGTCCTGCCACCCTTCTAATGCAGGGAAAGGAGAATTACAGGTAAAGGTGAAAACTTTGGCGACCTCCCTGTGACTACCTGAAATGGAGAAAACCCAGAGGAAGCGTTCTTAAGATTGTTGTGAGCAAATTCCGCAAAAGAGAGGAATTTGACCCACTCATGCTGTGAATCCGCTATGTAGCAATGCAGAAATTGCTCCAGGGACTGGTTCATCCTCTCAGTTTGTCCATTAGTTTGAGGGTGGTAACCTGAGGAAAAGGACAAGGTCAGGCCTAATTGTTGACAGAATGCTCGCCAAAATTTTGATATGAACTGTACTCCCCTGTCTGACACTATGTTTACTGGTATCCCATGCAAGCGAAAGATGTGAGTAACAAAGAGGTCCGCCAGCTCTTGGGCAGAAGGGAATTTTTTTAGAGGCACAAAGTGAACCAATTAACTGAAGCGGTCCACAACCACCCAGATCACGGTTTTCCCTTCTGAAGCGGGGAGTTCCCCCACAAAATCCATGGAAATGTGAGTCCATAGTTCTGTGGGTATTGGCAAAGACTGCAGTGTCCCCGCAGGAGCCTGTCTGGATGGCTTGCTGCGAGCACAGACTGTACAGGACATCACAAACTCTCTACAATCATTTTTCAGTGACGGCCACCACACACTATGAGACAGTAATTCTTCCGTTCTCGCTATACCAGGATGTCCTACATTCTTATGGCTATGAAACATCTGCAGAACTCGAAGGCGCAAATGTAATGGGACAAATAGGACACCATCTGGCTTTCCCTCTCAGGCATCAATCTGAAAAGGCTGCAGAGTAATTGTCAGATCCTCCATGGGTTCTGTAGTGGCCACCACTATGTGCTCAGGCAAGATATTTACGGGGAGTGAGGGCTGGACTGTCTCAAAGCAACGGGACAATACGTCAGCCTTAATGTTCTTATTACCAGGTTTGTACGCAATTATGAACCTGAATCGGGAGAAAAAGAGTGCCAAACGAGCTTGTCTCGGGTTGAGCCTCTTTGCCCCTTCGATATACTCCAGATTCATATGGTCTGTGTATACCGTAATAACATGCTCCGCCCCTTCCAGCCAGTGACGCCACTCCTCAAAGGCCATCTTGATGGCCAACAATTCCCGGTTAACAATATCATAATTCTTTTCCGTGGATGAAAATTTACGTGAAAAGAAGGCACACGGGTGTAGCCACCCCTGAATTCCTGAATGTTGAGACAGAACAGCCCCCACCCCTGTCTCCGAGGCATCCACCTCCACAATAAAAGGACGTGTCACATCCACATGTCGCCCACCCCTGTCTCCGAGGCATCCACCTCCACAATAAAAGGACGTGTCACATCCACATGTCGCAGGATAGGAGCTGAACAAAAAAGGGTCCTTAATTGAGAGAAGGCTGCGCAGGCCTCACGGGACCAATTATAGGTATCCGCCCCCTTTTTGGTTAAGTCAGTGAGGGGCGTAACCACAGTGGAGAACCCCTTAATGAATTTCCTATAATAGTTTGCAAACCCCAAAAATCTTTGGAGTGCCTTCAATCCAGCGGGTTGTGGCCATTCCAAGACCGCTGAAACCTTCTTGGGATCCATGGACAGACCATTAATGGATATAATGTAACCCAAGAATGATACCTCTGAGACTTCAAATAAGTATTTTTCTAGCTTGGCATATAGGCAGTTCTGTTTGAGTTTTTTTAGCAAAAATTTGACATGCTCCCTGTGTTCTCTGAGGGTTTTAGAAAAAATTAAAATGCCGTCCAGATATACCACAACAAAACGTCCCAGAACCTCCCTGAAAATCTCATTGATGAATTCTTGGAAAACTGCTGGGGCGTTGCACAACCCGAAGGGCATCACTAAGTATTCGTAATGCCCATCGAGTGTGTTGAAGGCTGTTTTCCACTCATCTCCCTGTCGGATACGTATCAAATTATAAACCCCTCTCAGGTCCAGCTTGGAGAACAACTGGGCCCCGGAAACTTGCGAAAACAAGTCCTCAATTAAAGGCAATGGATAGCGGTTTGGTATTGTAATTTGATTCAGTGCCCTATAATCTATGCAGGGTCGGAGTCCACCATCTTTTTTCTGAACAAAAAATAATTCGGCCCCTGCCAGTGATTTGGAGGGATGGATAAAACCTTTCTCTAGGTTCTCCCTGATATAATCTTTCATGGCCAGCTGTTCAGGCCCGGAAAGATTGTATAAATGACCCCTGGGAGGCATGGTACCAGGTCTTAAATCTATGGGACAATCAAAATCCCTGTGAGGAGGAAGCTTGTCAGCTGAACGCGGACAAAACACATCAGAATAAGTAGCATACTGAGGAGGAAGCCCCTCCACCTGGAAGTCAGCAGAGCAAATGGCGATTTTTCCCAAACACCGACCCTGGCAATCTGGTGACCATGCCAGCAACTGCCCAGTGTTCCAATCTATCTGAGGGGAGTGCTTACGTAACCAGGGTAAACCCAAGACAATGGTAGAGGAGGACATGTTGAGCACATAGAATTGCATTATTATTATTGTTTAATATTTATATAGCGCCGACAAATTACTGTCACGTACCTGGAGGTAAGGAGACCAAAGTGCTGAGGGCAGCAGCCCCTGCGGCTTATCAACCAAAGGCCCTGATGCATAAAACAGCCGTCTTTGCGCACGTGCGTGCACAGCAATCATGCCAACGCCTTGCGGCGCCAACGCTTTTGCCGCACAACGCAACGCGCGCTGGAGAGCACCGACAGACCACTCTGCAGGGCAGCCCGCCGAGACCCCCCAGAACGACTGCCAGCATCCGTGTGTGCCAGCCACCTCACCTGGACAGGTAACTGACCGTGACAATGCGCCCCCTTACGGGCAGCCTCCGGATGCCTCTTGGGCTTGGTTTATCAGGACACCTCTGATGGAACCGTCTCACCAAAATAGGTGCATGAACAAAAGAGGCTGGTTCCCAGGTGTTGTCCTCAGCTCCATAGTTCTTCCACTTAATAGGATACTGTAGCCGGCTACCCCTCCATCTGGAATGAAGAATATCCACCACTTCATATTCTTCCTCTCCATTCACTATATCGGGTGGAGGTGGTCCTGAATTCTGTCCAGGAAAAAGGTCCGGAAGTACTGGCTTTAATAAAAAAACATGACAGACAGGATGAATTCTGAGGTTGCTGGGTAGTTTAAGTTCATAGGCTGATCGTCCAATCCTTCTTTTGATTTCAAAGGGCCCAATAAATGTAGGACCTAGCTTCTTAGATGGACATGTAAGTCTCAAGTTCTTGGTCGATATGTACACTCGATCCCCCACTTCCAAGTTCAAATCTCCCCTCCTGCGACTATCAGCCTTTTTCTTAAAGTCCTCCTGAGCCTGAGTCATCGATTGCTGAAGAAGCCGATTATTCTGAACCAACCACTTAGCCAATTCTTCTGCTGCAGGAACTGGGGATTCTTTCACTATACCAGGTAGAAATGAGGGATTATACCCATAGTTGGCAAAGAATGGAGATTGCTTGGTGGACGCATGAACTGAATTATTATAGGCAAATTCCGCGGATGGTAATAATTGAGCCCAATTATCCTGTGAACCTGAAATGAATCATCTGAGATATTGTTCCAGTGTTTGATTAGTGCGTTCTGTTTGTCCGTTGGATTGTGGATGATATGCGGATGAAAAATGTAACTGGATATTGAGTATTTGACATAGGGCTTTCCAAAACTGTGAAGTAAACTGAGTTCCCCTGTCTGATATAATGTCATTAGGAACCCCATGCAACCTTACGATCACCTTGATGAGTGTCATAGCAGCAATTCTTGCAGAAGGTAAGCTCATCATGGGAATAAAGTGCGCCATCTTCGTCAATCGGTCCCCCACTACAAAGATCGTGTTAGCCCCATCTGCATCTGGTAATTCTACAATAAAGTCCATAGAGATTGAATGCCATGGTCTAGGAGGAACAGGTAGTGGATTCAACAATCCCCATGGTTTGAGATTCGAACCCTTGCTCCGGCTACATACTTGACACGACTTGACATACTATTCACAATCCTTTTGCAAAGCAGGCCACCAGAATGCACGTTGGACTAATTCCTGTGTCTTTGCAACCCCAAAGTGTCCGGTCAACTGATGGTCATGGCACAGTTTTAATACCTCCAACCGATGCTTTTCTGGCACAAAAACCTTGTCTTTGAAAAGCCACAACCCATCTTTGGCTATCAACTGTGTTTTCATCTTGTCCGGTGGATCTGAAGAATCTTGACGGAGCCGCTCTATTAACTCAGGTTGTATTTATAAGAAATTCTGCCTGGAAAGAACAGTATCCATTTCTTTTGGCATCTCCTCTTCAGGGAACATGCGAGACAACGCATCCAGCTTAGTGTTCTTTGAACCAGGACGGTATGTGATATGGAAAGAGAACCTTGAAAAAAGAAGTGCCCATCTGGCTTGTCTTGGGTTAAGTCTTTTTGCTGTCTTCAGATACTCTAGGTTCCTATGATCCGTGTAGATTAGAATATCCTGAGAAGCCCCTTCCAGTAAATATCTCCACTCCTCCAGAGCATATTTAATAGCTAACAATTCCGTCTCCCACATCATAATTCCTTTCCGCATCTGACAATTTCCTAGAGAAAAAGGCTATGGGGTAGAGAATTGCTTTTTCACCTGATCTCTGCGATAAAACTGCACCCACTGCTGAGTCTGAAGCGTCCACCTCAAGAATGTATGGCACGGCCGGGTCAGGATGCTTGAGAATGGATGCAGACGTGAATAATCTTTTTAGCTTCTCAAAGGCGCATTGAGCTTCTGCCGTCCATTTAAACGGAATATGTTGCCGGGTCAGACCTGTGATGGGTAAAATAATAGCGGAAAAGTTCTTAATAAATTTTCTGTAGAAATTTGCAAATCCTACAAATCTTTGTACTGCTTTTCTGTTGACCGGTGCTGACCATTCAAGGATAGCCTGAACTTTCTGTGGGTCCATGGTAAACCCCTCTGCAGAGATAATAAGTCCCAGGAACTGAATCGTATGTTGCTCAAATTCACATTTTTCAGCTTTTGCATAAAGGCTGTGACGTCTTAATTGTTCCAATACCTGACAAACTTGTTTCCTATGTTCCTCCAATGGTTCTGAAAAGATCAGGATATCATCCAAATACACTACTAGAAAATGATCAATAAACTCCCTGAGAACGTCATTAATGAAATGCTGAAATGTGGCTGGTGCATTGCAAAGTCCAAACGGCATGACCAGGTACTCGAAATGACCGTAGCGTGACCTAAAGGCTGTCTTCCACTCATCCCCTTCTCTTATCCTCACCAGGTTATAGGCGCCTCTCAGATCCAGTTTTGTAAAGATCTTGGCGTCTCTTAATTTCTGGAATAGTTCTGGCATGATTGGTAAAGAATACCTGTTCTTGATGGTAACCTTGTTCAATTCCCTGTAGTCGATACAATGCCTGAGGGTTCCATCCTTCTTTTGAACAAAGAAAATTCCTGCACCAGCAGAGGACTTTGAAGGTCGGATGAAGCCTTTCCTCACGTTCTCTTCAATATATTCTCGCAATACCTCTTGCTCAGGTTCCGATAGAGGAAACATTCGACTAAAAGGAATTGCTGATCCAGGTAGTAAGTCAATGGGACAAATCATAGGCAATATGATGAGGAGGCATTACATCGGCTTTCTTTTTGTCAAACACATCAAGGAATGTATGATAATTATAGAGGAGAGAGAGGAGATGAAGCCAGCACTGCTATTCAGGTAATTTATTCAGCGGATAAAAACGTGAACACTTACAGTCAGCAAGGTCGGATGCAAAGCGGAAGGGTGGGCGCCAGGTCTATATCCCCCTGCAGTGCTGGCTTCATCTCCTCTCTCTCCTCTATACTTGCTCATTTGCCACCTAACAGCCTGTGCACGCTTTTAAAGGAATTACTCCGCTGCAGTCCTATGCTGAGAGTCGAGTCCAGTCCCCTGCTGTTATTTTGAGCGTGCTGGAGCCTCATCTTTTCTACCATTCACTGAATGTATGATAATGTTCTGGTATTACTTCCTGTAAGGAGGATGTACAGAGAAGTGTACCCACTGATCTTGGTTGCTCCAGTATACAACTCTTGTCGCAGTAGGTGGACGGGAAGGACACAGTGCCAGAAGACCAATTAATAGCAGGATTATGGGCTTGAAGCCAGGGTAATCCTAGGATGACAGGATGGAGAGGTGAAGTAAGGAGGTCCAGCTTCAGTTGTTCCTTGTGTAATTCTTGGATTGTGGTAGCAAGAGGTAATGTCTCATAGACAACAGGGCCAGAACTAACTTCACTACCATCGGCTAGATGGATTAGGAGGGGATTTTGTTTTAACTGCACAGGTACCCGGTGAGTAGTGGCAAAAGTGATGTCCATAAAGCAGCTGCATGCACCTGAATCAATAATGGCTGACACTTCAAGGTTTCCTTCAGGTAACTGAAACGAAATAGGAACAGAGAAATGGTTAGTGGATGGCCGAATAATCTGGAGATTATATACAGGTGGACTCTGCATGATTTGTTTCTTCTCACCAGGGTCGCGGATTGGACAGGCATCTAGGAAGTGACCAGCTGATCCACAATAGAAACAGAGATTCTCTTTGTCTTTCTTCAGGGGAGAGACGAGAACGCATAACCGCAATCTGCATAGGCTCGGGCTGATCTTGGTCTGTCACAGGAGCGGGGGAACCAACAGAGGAAGCAGGTATCCAGTTAGGACGTGGGCTGCATTCGCTGAACCTCTCCAGCTGTCGTTCCCGGAACCGTCTGTCAATCTGAATTGCAGCAGTAATGAGCAACTCTAAAGTACCGGGGCATCAGCATGAGAAAGTTCATCTTTAATGTAAGCTGACAATCCCTTCCGATATTGGTATCTCAGGGCTGAATCGTTCCAGTCAGTGTCAGCCGCCCACCGACAGAACTCCGCATTGTACTCTTCCACCGTCCGGCGGCCTTGGCGAAGATATCCCAAGGCGGTCTCAGCAGTAGCACTACGCTGTGGATCGTCATACAGTACTGCCATGGCTGCAAACAGGGTCTCTGATGTTGCTAAGGATACATGTTCTTGATCCATAAGATTGTGGGCCCAGGCTTGAGGTTCACCCTGTAGTAGGGAGATGATTAATCCCACTTTTACCTCTTCACAATAATAAGTGCGAGGTTGCAGGTTGAAGTAGAGCTGACACGAGTGACGGAAGGCCCGGAACTTGGTTCGGTCTCCAGAGAATCGATCTGGCATGACTACACGTGGTTCAGGAGGAGGAGTTGCAGCAGGAGGTGCAAGAACAGGACTAGCAACTGGCGGAGGGACGGTTACTGGAGCTTGGTTCCCAGTTGCAGACAGTGCACCCACTCTTCCTTCTAGGCGTAAATGGCTAGCCTGTAATTCTTTTATGGCATCAGTCAGGGCCGACATCTGTTCGTACAAGGTAGTCAAAACCTTCGCTGCCTCAGCGGTCTCCATGTTAAGGCTGTGGTATTCTGTCACGTACCTGGAGGTAGGGAGACCGATGTGCTGAGGGCAGCAGCCCCTGCGGCTTATCAACCAAAGGCCCTGAGCTGGAAGCAGGTAACTCTGGTTAACACGGGGCAGGAGTGCTCGCAGATCCAGTCGTTGTAGCAAGTAGGAACTGGAGACTCCCGCAGGACGGGTCTGGTACTGCAATGACCCGTACCCCAGAGATGATGTTGCCACGCAGGTCCTGTAGCAGACTGACAAAGAAGCAGATCCTTGGACGGTCCGGGGTCGGTAACAGAGCGGGTAGTCAGACAGGCAGGGTTCGGCAACAGAGCGGGTAGTGGTACAGAGACAGGCCAAGGTCAGCATGGAGCAAGGTCAGAGATCAGGCAGACAAAATGTCACGTCACGGGAGAAAACTTGCTGCAATACCACAGCACAGAGGTCTGGGCTCTCCAGGCATAAATAGGCCGTTTGGCGCGCAACGCGCGCACAGCGTAGTGCGTCACGCGCGCATGCGCAAACACACGCACGCGCACATACGCGCAACAACAAGGAGATGCATAAAACAGCCGTCTTTGCGCACGCGCGTGCACAGCAATCATGCCAACGCCTTGCGGCACCAACGCTTTCGCCGCACAACGCAACGCGCGCTGGAGAGCACCGACAGACCACCCTGCAGGGCAGCCCGCCGAGACCCCCCAGAACAACTGCCAGCATCCGTGTGTGCCAACCACCTCACCTGAACAGGTAACTGACCGTGACAATGCCCCCCCCCCCCTCCTTACGGGCAGCCTCCGGATGCCTCTTGGGCTTGGTTTATCAGGACACCTCTGATGGAACCGTCTCACCAAAATAGGTGCATGAACAAAAGAGGCTGGTTCCCACGTGTTGTCCTCAGCTCCATAGTTCTTCCACTTAATAAGATACTGTAGCCGGCTACCCCTCCATCTGGAATCAAGAATATCCTCCACTTCATATTCTTCCTCTCCATTCACTATATCGGGTGGAGGTGGTCCTGAATTCTGTCCAGGAAAAAGGTTCCGGAAGTACTGGCTTTAATAAAGAAACATGAAAGACAGGATGAATTCTGAGGTTTGCTGGGTAGTTTAAGTTCATAGGCTGATCGTCCAATCCTTCTTTTGATTTCAAAGGGCCCAATAAAATTAGGACCTAGCTTCTTAGATGGACATGTAAGTCTCAAGTTCTTGGTCGATAGGTACACTCGATCCCCCACTTCCAAGTTCAAATCTCCCCTCCTGTGACTATCAGCCTTTTTCTTAAAGTCCTCCTGAGCCTGAGTCATTGATTGCTGAAGAAGCCGATTATTCTGAACCAACCACTTAGCCAATTCTTCTGCTGCAGGAACTGGGGATTCTTTCACTATACCAGGTAGAAATGAGGGATTATACCCATAGTTGGCAAAGAATGGAGATTGCTTGGTGGACGCATGAACTGAATTATTATAGGCAAATTCCGCGGATGGTAATAATTGAGCCCAATTATCCTGTGAACCTGAAATGAAGCATCTGAGATATTGTTCCAGTGTTTGATTAGTGCGTTCTGTTTGTCCGTTGGATTGTGGATGATATGCGGATGAAAAATGTAACTGGATATTGAGTATTTGACATAGGGCTTTCCAAAACTGTGAAGTAAACTGAGTTCCCCTGTCTGATATAATGTCATTAGGAACCCCATGCAACCTTACGATCACCTTGATGAATGTCATAGCAGCAATTCTTGCAGAAGGTAAGCTCATCATGGGAATAAAGTGCGCCTTCTTCGTCAATCGGTCCACCACTACAAAGATCGTGTTAGCCCCATCTGCATCTGGTAATTCTACAATAAACTCCATAGAGATTGAATGCCATGGTCTAGGAGGAACAGGTAGTGGATTCAACAATACCCATGGTTTGAGATTCGAACCCTTGCTCCGGCTACATACTTGACACAACTTGACATACTATTCACAATCCTTTTGCAAAGCAGGCCACCAGAATGCACGTTGGACTAATTCCTGTGTCTTTGCAACCCCAAAGTGTCCGGTCAACTGATGGTCATGGCACAGTTTTAATACCTCCAACCGATGCTTTTCTGGCACAAAAACCTTATCTTTGAAAAGCCACAACCCGTCTTTGGCTATCAACTGTGTTTTCATCTTGTCCGGTGGATCTGAAGAATCTTGACGGAGCCGCTCTATTAACTCAGGTTGTATTTATAAGAAATTCTGCCTGGAAAGAACAGTATCCATTTCTTTTGGCATCTCCTCTTCAGGGAACATGCGAGACAACGCATCCAGCTTAGTGTTCTTTGAACCAGGACGGTATGTGATATGGAAAGAGAACCTTGAAAAAAAAGTGCCCATCTGGCTTGTCTTGGGTTAAGTCTTTTTGCTGTCTTCAGATACTCTAGGTTCCTATGATCCGTGTAGATTAGAATATCCTGAGAAGCCCCTTCCAGTAAATATCTCCACTCCTCCAGAACATATTTAATAGCTAACAATTCCGTCTCCCACATCATAATTCCTTTCCGCATCTGACAATTTCCTAGAGAAAAAGGCTATGGGGTAGAGAATTGCTTTTTCACCTGATCTCTGCGATAAAACTGCACCCACTGCTGAGTCTGAAGCGTCCACCTCAAGAATGTATGGCACGGCCGGGTCAGGATGCTTGAGAATGGATGCAGACGTGAATAATCTTTTTAGCTTCTCAAAGGCGCATTGAGCTTCTGCCGTCCATTTAAACGGAATATGTTGCCGGGTCAGACTTGTGATGGGTAAAATAATAGCGGAAAAGTTCTTAATACATTTTCTGTAGAAATTTGCAAATCCTACAAATCTTTGTACCGCTTTTCTGTTGACAGGTGCTGGCCATTCAAGGATAGCCTGAACTTTCTGTGGGTCCATGGTAAACCCCTCTGCAGAGATAATAAGTCCCAGGAACTGAATCGTATGTTGCTCAAATTCACATTTTTCAGCTTTCGCATAAAGGCTGTGACGTCTTAATTGTTCCAATACCTGACAAACTTGTTTCCTATGTTCCTCCAATGGTGCTGAAAAGATCAGGATATCATCCAAATACACTACTAGAAAATGATCAATAAACTCCCTGAGAACGTCATTAATGAAATGCTGAAACGTGGCTGGTGCATTGCAAAGTCCAAACGGCATGACCAGGTACTCGAAATGACCGTAGCGTGACCTAAAGGCTGTCTTCCACTCATCCCCTTCTCTTATCCTCACCAGGTTATAGGCGCCTCTCAGATCCAGTTTTGTAAAGATCTTGGCGTCTCTTAATTTCTGGGATAGTTCTGGCATGATTGGTAAAGAATACCTGTTCTTGATGGTAACCTTGTTCAATTCCCTGTAGTCGATACAAGGCCTGAGGGTTCCATCCTTCTTTTGAAAAAAGAAAATTCCTGCACCAGCAGAGGACTTTGAAGGTCGGATGAAGCCTTTCCTCACGTTCTCTTCAATATATTCTCGCAATACCTCTTGCTCAGGTTCCGATAGAGGAAACATTCGACTAAAAGGAATTGCTGATCCAGGTAGTAAGTCAATGGGACAATCATATGGCCGATGAGGAGGCAATACATCGGCTTTCTTTTTGTCAAACACATCAAGGAAGGTATGATAATATTCTGGTATTACTTCCTGTAAGGAGGATGTACAGAGAAGTGTACCCACTGATGTTGCTCCAGTATACAACAGTTGTCACAGTAGGTGGACGGGAAGGACACAGTGCCAGAAGACCAATTAATAGCAGGATTATGGGCTTGAAGCCAGGGTAATCCTAGGATGACAGGATGGAGAGGTGAAGTAAGGAGGTCCAGCTTCAGTTGTTCCTTGTGTAATCCTTGGATTGTGGTAGCAAGAGGTAATGTCTCATAGACAACAGGGCCAGAACTAACTTCACTACCGTCGGCCAGATGGATTAGGAGGGGATTTTGTTTTAACTGCACAGGTACCCGGTGAGTAGTGGCAAAAGTGACGTCCATAAAGCAGCTGCATGCACCTGAATCAATAATGGCTGACACTTCAAGGTTTCCTTCAGGTAACTGAAACGAAATAGGAACAGAGAAATGGTTAGTGGATGGCCGAATAATCTGGAGATTATATACAGGTGGACTCTGCATGATTTGTTTCTTCTCACCAGGGTCGCGGATTGGACAGGCATCTAGGAAGTGACCAGCTGATCCACAATAGAAACAGAGATTCTCTTTGTCTTTCTTCAGGGGAGAGACGAGAACGCATAACCGCAATCTGCATAGGCTCGGGCTGATCTTGGTCTGTCACAGGAGTGGGGGAACCAACAGAGGAAGCAGGTATCCAGTTAGGACGTGGGCTGCGTTCGCTGAACCTCTCCAGCTGTCGTTCCCGGAACCGTCTGTCAATCTGAATTGCAGCAGTAATGAGCAATTTTAAAGTACCGGGGCATCAGCATGAGAAAGTTCATCTTTAATGTAAGCTGATAATCCCTTCCGATATTGGTATCTCAGGGCTGAATCGTTCCAGTCAGTGTCGGCCGCCCACCGACGGAACTCCGCATTGTACTCTTCCACCGTCCGGCGGCCTTGGCGAAGATATCCCAAGGCGGTCTCAGCAGTAGCACTACGCTGTGGATCATCATACAGTACTGCCATGGCTGCAAACAGGGTCTCTGATGTTGCTAAGGATACATGTTCTTGATCCATAATATTGTGGGCCCAGGCTTGAGGTTCACCCTGTAGTAGGGAGATGATTGATCCCACTTTTACCTCTTCACAATAATAAGTGCGAGGTTGCAGGTTGAAGTAGAGCTGACACGAGTGACGGAAGGCCCGGAACTTGGTTCTAGTCTCCAGAGAATCGATCTGGCATGACTACACGTGGTTCAGGAGGAGGAGTTGCAGCAGGAGGTGCAAGAACAGGACTAGCAACTGGCGGAGGGACGGTTACTGGAGCTTGGTTCCCAGTTGCAGACAGTGCACCCACTCTTCCTTCTAGGCCTAAATGGCTAGCCTGTAATTCTTTTATGGCATCAGTCAGGGCCGACATCTGTTCGTACAAGGTAGTCAAAACCTCAGCCTCAGAAGTCTCCATGTTAAGGCTGTGGTATTCTGTCACGTACCTGGAGGTAGGGAGACCGATGTGCTGAGGGCAGCAGCCCCTGCGGCTTATCAACCAAAGGCCCTGAGCTGGAAACAGGTAACTCTGGTTAACACGGGGCAGGAGTGCTCGCAGATCCAGTCGTTGTAGCAAGCAGGAACTGGAGACTCCCGCAGGACGGGTCTGGTACTGCAATGACCCGTACGCCAGAGATGATGTTGCCACGCAGGTCCTGTAGCAGACTGACAAAGAAGCAGATCCTTGGACGGTCCGGGGTCGGTAACAGAGCGGGCAGGGCCGGATTTGTACTTTTTACCGCCCAAGGCCCACTACCTTCAGCCGCCCCTTGACAATCAGCGGAATTAGGATCTGATAGATCAGGACATTAGGGTTAGGCATTTACAGAAAAAAAAAGTGGTTAGTGGAAATGAAAGGCTAGGCCTTTTGGCAATTTAAGGTGAGGCTAGGAATTTGACAATAGGATTATGGGAAAAAGGGTTAACATTTATGTGACCCTGAGATGGTACACTGGGCTTTATTTATACGTACCTGGGGCTTCCTCCAGCCCCATGAGCACTGTGTCCTCTTGCGGAATGCCTCCCGGTAATCCGGCTTGAAGTGCTCTTCTGCGCATGCGCAGCTCGTCCAGACGTGCACCCCTCATTGCGCTACTGCGTCCAGGAGCGTTTTGTGCCTGCGCTGCGGTACTGCACAGGACGCTCCTGGAGACAAGAGTGTGACAGAGGGTGCCCACATCGCAGGGGATTTGCGGGAGTCATAGCGCCAGAACAGAGGGGGCAAAGAGGCCAGGGAGGGAGGCCACAGAGCTCATGGGGCTGAAGGAAGTCCCAGGTGAGTATATATAAAGTCCAGTGTACCATCTCAGGTTAGAGAGTCTGATCACAAGATTAAGGTGATTAACTTGACTGAGGATAGCGACTATGCATTCTGTACAGTGCTGCAGAAGGTATAAGTGCTAGATAAATACATAATAGTATGGTAGGACATTAGACTATGACTATGGTAGAGATTAGATTGTGAGCCCCTCTGAGGACAGTCAGTGACATGACTATGTACTCTGTAACATGCTGCAGAAGATGTCAGTGCTATATAAATACATAATAATAATAATATGGTAGGACATTAGACTATGACTATGGTAGGATTAGATTGTGAGCTCCTCTGAGGACAGTCAGTGACATGACTATGTACTCTGTAAAGTGCTGCAGAAGATGTCAGTGCTATAGAAATGCATAATAATAATATGGTAGGACATTAGACTATGACTATGGTAGGATTAGATTGTGGGCTGCCCAGCGCACAGTCAGTGACATGACTATGTACTCTGTACAGTGCTGCTAAAGGTTTCAGCGCTAGATAAATACATAATGATAGGACATTAGACTATGGTTATGGTAGGATTAGAGTGTGAGCTCCTCTGACAGTCAGTGGCATGACTCTGTAAACTGCTGCAGAAGATATCAGTGCCATATAAATACATCATAATAATATGGTAGGACATTAGATTGTGACTATAGTAGGAATAACAAAAGGAACACTGCTTATATGAATAGCCTTGTTTGTGTGACAGGGAAATGACTGTGGGAGGGGAGGAGAAGAGCTGCCTGATTAACAACACAAAAAGAGAGAGGGGGCTGTATGAAGATAAGAGTGATAGAAGCCAGCTAACACAGGACAGTAGAGGAGCCTCAGGCAGTGACCCTCTTGCATAGTAAGAAAACAAACGCATTGCATACAGAAACCTGAAGGAAATACATGAAAAAAAGTGTGCTTCAGAAGTCACAAAATCACAGGCTCCGGGGGAGAGGAAGAAGAAGGGAGAGGGAGACAGCTGGTCACTCACAACTCCACAGCAGCTTAGGATGAAGTGTGTAAAATGCCTGCAGTTCTGCACACACACTTATCCCTCCTTACCCTTCACAGCGCTGACTCCATACTAAGGTGCCTACCCGTCTGCTGACTTCCTCCTCCTGGGCTCAAATCTCCCGGCTTGTCTCTTCTCAGCCCCCCCCCCCTTCCGTAGTGTCACAGAGCAGAGAAGGGAGGGGCGTTCTGCTCTGTGTTGTGCACGCAGGGGAGACTGGGGACAGCACGCAGCAACAAACAGCAGATTACGGAAAAACAGCTGTTCTGCTGCCGGTGTGTGACACCCGTCCCAGCTCTACTGTCGGCAGGTTTCCGCCCTGTTCCGCCCTAGGAACCGGCCTAGGTGACCTGTGCGGAAATCCGGCAATGAGAGCGGGTAGTCAGACAGGCAGGGTTCGGCAACAGAGTGGGTTATCAGACAGGCAAGGTTCGGCAGCAGAGCGGGTAGTCGCACAGAGCAGGGTTCGGCAACGGAGTGGGTTATCAGACAGGCCAAGGTCAGCATGGAGCAAGGTCAGAGATCAGGCAGACAAAATGTCACGTCATGGGAGAAAACTTGCTGCAATACCACAGCACAGAGGTCTGGGCTCTCCAGGCTTAAATAGGCCGTTTGCACGTGCGCACATCATAGTGCGTCACGCGCGCACGGCGTAGCGTGTCACGCGTGCATGCGCAAAGCGAACGCGCGCATGCGCAAACACATGCACACACGCACAACAAGAAGGAGGTGCATAAAACAGCCGTCTTTGCGCGCGCGCGTGCACAGCAATCCTGCCAATGCCTTGCGGCGCCAACGCTTTCGCCGCACAACGCAACGCGCGCTGGAGAGCACCGACAGACCACCCTGCAGGGCAGGCTGCCGAGACCCCCCAGAACGACTGCCAGCATCCGTGTGTGCCAGCCGCCTCACCTGGACAGGTAACTGACCGTGACAATTATGCAGCACTGTACAGTGTATATATATATATATATATATATATATATATATATATATATATATATATATATATATATATATATATATATATATATATATATATATATATATATATATATATATATATATTGTCACTAACTGTCCCTCAAAGGAGCTCACAGTCTCATCCCTACGATTGCCATATGTCTATATTATGTAGTGTAAGTACTGTAGTCTAGGGCCAATTTTTTTTAGGGAGAGCCAATTAACTTATCTGTATGTTTTTGGAATGTGGAAGGAAACCAGAGTGCCTGGAGGAAACCCACGCAGACACGGAGAGAACATACAAACTCTTTGCAGAACCCCCACCTGAAAAGTAAGGAGGGGAGTCTGAGAGAGAGGCTGTCTATTCTGTAGGGGAGAATCATCAATGGCGGTTAAATAGATCTGCCTCTTCATGGAAAGGATAGGAATATTTCATCTAGATGCCAGATCTAAATCGATAAAGTTCGCTGCAGAGCCTGAATCGATGAAGGCCTGAGTATAATGAACTGGATTCTCCCACGTAACAGAACAGGGCAATAACATTTTAGTATTTTTAGGAGGTAAAACAAGTTCGCCCAGGGTAGCACCTCCAACTACACCTAGGCGGAGAAGTTTTCCGACTTCTTGCTACAAATTTGGATGAGATGCCCCTTCTCCCCACAGTATAGGCACAGACCCTCTTTCCTTCTCCTAGATTTTTCAGTCTCAGACAATTTTGAATGACCTATCTGCATCGACTCATCGGAACTAACCGTGACCGAGGGAGTGGGTGAAGCAACCTTAGGAGAAAAATGTGATCTGCCCTGTTTATGGTATCGGATCCTGCGATCACTCTTTATGGCCAACGTGATGGCCTCATCTAAAGATTTCGGCTCGGGGTGACCGATCATGACATCAGATACTGAGCCTGACAACCCTGTGATAAAGCGGTCCAGTAAAGCAAAATGCTCCCACCTAGAAGAGACCGCCCATTTTCGAAACTCCGAAGCATAATCTTCCACTGTACCCTGACCCTGACGAAGACTTTTCAACTTTCTCTCTGCTGTAGAGGCAATGTCAGGGTTATCATAAATGACAGCCATGGCTGTAAAAAATGCCTGTACGGATGCCAAGGCCTCATGACCGTCAGGCAGACTATAAGCCCAAGTCTGAGAATCCCCATGCAACAAGGTCTTAAAGAGACTCCGTAACAAAAATTGCATCCTGTTTTTTATTATCCTACAAGTTCCAAAAGCTATTCTAATGTGTTCTGGCTAACTGCAGCACTTTATACTATCACTGTCTCTGTAATAAATCAACTTATCTCTCTCTTGTCATACTTGTCAGCCTGTGTCTGGAAGGCTGCCAAGTTATTCAGTGTTGTGGTTCTGTGATGAACTCCCCCTTCCAGGCCCCTCTATGCACACTGCCTGTGTGTTATTTAGATTAGAGCAGCTTCTCTCTTCTCTTTTATCTTTTACAAGCTGGATAAATCGTCCTCTGAGCTGGCTGGGCTTTCACATACTGAAGAATTACAGACAAGGGCAAAGCTGTTTGCAGGAAGAAAAGAGCAGCCTGAAACTTCAGTGCATGGGGGAAAGAAACACACAAATGATCTCTTGAGATTCAAAAGGAATGCTGTATACAGCCTGCTTGTGTATGGATGTATTTTCTATGTGTGGACATGCTGTACATCAACCTACTTCCTGTTTTGGTGGCCATTTTGTTTGTTTACAAACAAACTTTTTAAAACTGTTTTTAACCACTTTTAATGCGGCGAGGAGCGGTGAAATTGTGACAGAGGGTAATAGGAGATGTCCCCTAACGCACTGGTATGTTTACTTTTGAGCGATTTTAACAATACAGATTCTCTTTAATTAAAGTCACCCTCTGAACTTCAGTGCCTGATGATTGGGGTCTCATCTCAAAATACGACAGACATCTGTTTTTGAAATTTCTAAAATCTGATCTATGACCTGAGAACTTTTCTGGGAGTGCCATTTTAGCTTCAACTACACGAGGGGGAGGCAACTGTGCTACAGGTGCCTACAGATTGCGTACGGCATCAGACAGGAGATTCATCTGAGCCTGTTGTGATGTCACAGTATTATTTAACTGCTCGACAGCTGTAGTTAGAGCCTGAACCTGCGCACATAAAGCCTCCATAGCGGTCATGGTCTGTTGTTATGTAACGATCAGTGATGTAACGGATGACCAGAATAAGCTCTATCAGAACAAATAGTCAGTAATTTATTCAAATGTGTGATAACATGTGTTTAGGTGCACAATAATAATAGGAGTACTCCTAAGTGATAGCCCTTGGTGGCTGGGGCTATCACTAAACAGAGAGTGGTCGTACAGGCAAGGTCGGTAACAGATCGGTCAATCGGAGGTACAGAATCGTCAAACAGTAATCGGACTCGGTATACAGGCAAAAGGTCGGCAACAGATCAGATTGGCTAAGGTACAGAATCGTAAGGCAGAAATCTGGGTCGGTATTCAGGCAGAGGGTCGGCAACAGATCAGATTGGCAAGGTACAGAATCAGAAGGCAGAGAGTAATCATAGGTTCAAGCAAAAGGTCATACACAGGAATAATCAATATAATAATAGTAATAATCCTAAGCTATGTGTGAATCCCCGGGGTCCTGCCGGATCAAACACACCAGGATCTGACTAAGGTCTGAGAGCTATCACTGTGAAGTATTCGCAACAACAGACAAAGAACAACTGAGAAGCAGATCCTGATATACTGTGCACAACTCAAACGGCGCCGCCCCAGAAGATCAACCAATGAGAGTGCAGGATTGGGCAGGCAGCTGTCAGCTGACCAACAGGTCAGCTGACACGTCTCCTAAGACGATAAGTGTGCCGGCAATCCGCGCGCGCGAGCCTGGCGCTCACCCACATCCTCAAACAGACCGGACCGCCCTGACACCGGTGGGAGGCCCGGAGACGCTGCGGCGGGAGCTGTCGCGACGCCAGATGTGGAAGCGGCGGCTGCGCCGCTATCCGCATCGACAGCCGGCGTGACACTGCTATAGTGAGGGGAAAGGAGAGACATTGCTAGAAATAGGGAAAGCGTTAGTTAGACTCTTGTTAGCTTGCTCCTCGCTGAAATTTGTTGCTAAAGCACCCCAAAAAAGGTCTTTTGAGGGCGAATATTCTTCTGATTTATTTTTTTTGTGTGACACTGACAATGCATAGCTTCAGCCCTGTCTGTCGCAGCTGGCCCTTGCTGTACTGTGCCAGCACACTGTATTACCAGTGCATATCTTTCCACTGTATTTGTAATTGAACTTACTAAAGCATAGCTCTCTTTGCGGGTGACACTGCATAAGAGAGTTGAGCTCTCGGAAATGCGTCGCTGTTCATTAGAATAAATAGTTTTAATGACACCACACAGCAGCTGCCGTTTATCTTTTCTACCATGCACCTGCTTGTCCATTCACAAACCTCTCTCCCGCTGCCTGCTGCTTGCTTGTGTGAGACAGAGATTCTCCCAGCCATTACCCCTCCCACAAACTGAGCCAGCTCCTGGCTTGAAGAGCTCCTGCAGCCTGTGGCTTACAAGTGTAAAGCACACAGAGCAGCATGGAGTCCTCTAGGCACAAACTTGGTTCCTTCTGCACATCCAAGACACCTCTGTGCAGACACTCCTACACATGAATGCGGCCATCTATAGCGGTAGGTAGCATTTGTGAGGAGTGGAAATACATCTGATCCAGGACTGAAGTTTAGTGGACGGAGGAGCATATGTGCCAGTACATCTTGTGGAGGAAGATCGCTGGAAAGACCTGGTCCCCGGTTCTGAGTGGGATAAAAGCTCTTCAGCTTTTATCAGCAAGAATCTCAGGTTAGATTATTCCACGGTTGGCTAACCAGTTTTCTCAAATTGTCTATTGAGTGCACTCTTCCACTCCTTTTCCTTTTTTGCCCTTGTCCTTTACAGATATCTTCACCACCCAGAGTGGCTTTTAAAGAGAACCCGAGGCGGGGTTTTAAGTAGGAAACCTGCGCTCAGAGGCTGGGTCTGCTTATACAGCCCAGCCTCTGTTGCTATTTCAAACCCCCCAAAGTTCCCCCTGCGACCCGTTCTCCCCCATAAATTACAGCCGCGCTGTGCGGTCTGTTTACCTCGCTCCTGTCACTCCCGGCGATCCCCCACGCCTCCTGCAGAGCTCCGTCCCTTCCCACATCCCTTCCCTCCTCGTTGATTGGAGGGAAGGGACGTGGGAAGGGACCGGCGCTATGGAGGAGGCGGGGGGAGTGGCAAGAGTGACAGGAGCAAAGTAAACATAGCCCGCTGTGACACGGTCCGTGTCGGCAGCGCGGCTGTAAATTATGGGGGAGAGCGGGTCGCAGTGGCAACTTTAGGGGGATTGAAATAGCAGCAGAGGCTGGGCTGTATAAGCAGACTGTACTGTATTTGTGGTTTAACTTACTATACCATAGATCTCTTTGTTGGTGTCACTGCATAGATACAGCCCACAGTCCCAGCTGGAATTTGTAGTCCGCCACTGGCAGCACACTGTATTATGCTAATGCATATCTTTCCACTGTATTTGTGATTTTTTTAATATAATTTTTATTTATAAAGCATAGTAATTAAATGTACAAAGTATAAGCAAATGTAAAAATTGTATGTTACATCAATAAACATATACAACATATACAAAGATGTCCTCCAGTTGTTGTTACAGATATAAGTATTAAACAATAATATTTACAATTATTTGAAAAGAACTGTATTCAGAATTCAGATTTTTATATCTCATGATCAATTATACATATTTATATATAAATATAAATCAAAGAGAGTCATCCGATTGTAGAGCAATCAAACAAAACAGAAAGAAAGAGCAAAGCCCTTTCATTTACAACTACAAAATTTTGGACACCAAGGGGGGGGAGATTGAATAAAGAAGCAAAAATGATGGGAATAATATCATCTTATGAGCTTATCAGTAATTAGGCTGGCCTCTTTATCTTCATCTGTCTCCTGAAATTCAATCCATGGATACCAAACTGCTCTATATTTATCAATCCTATCTCTAACCAGGAGTATAGTTTCCTCAGCCTGATGCACTTTTTCTATTTTCATTATTCATTCTCTAATTGATGGTGAATCTTAGTGTTTCCAGTAGATGCCTATAAGACTTTTAGCTGAGTTCAGCATCTAAGGAATCATAGTATTCTTATTTTTCTCAGTAGAGAAAGGAATAAGATGGAACAACAACACCCAGGGATCCCATAACTCCACGTCAGTTATCTGTTTTTGGGCAGCTCCAGAAAATGTGAGATAATGAACCCAAGTTTCCACAACCCCTCCAGCACATGGGATCATAAATAGGGTAAATTCTAGATAACTGAAGCTGAGTCCTATACCACCTTATGAGCTTGTAACTATTCTCCTGGGTTCCTGTATTAATTGAAGCAGAATGTGCTAACCCAATAAGTTTTTGCGATTGTGTGTCCATGATAGAGGAATTTAGCTATTTTTCCCATTCCTTAATGAAGAAAGGTTTAGCTAAAGATTTAGAGTTTAAGAGCATCTGATAAATAACAGAAATCATATGAGGCGGTTTGGTATCTGTTATAATTTAAGTAGGCCTCAGTTACTTGGCCTGAGTTTTATGTAAAAGGCTTGTCCGCAGTGTATGCCTTTAAAATAAATAGAGGTTTTGTGATGCAGGCAGAGGCATCTCAGGGTCTGCGTGTAGCAGAGGATACACGCAGATACTGAGAACATGTTCCTAAAAGAAGGCCTTCGGACTACTCTGACCTCAACCACAGGAACAGAAAACATTGGCCATATTTACTAAACATTCACGGTCCTGCATATAGGCCAAATGCCTCATTGATTATTAATCAAGTAGGTGTGTATGATGACACCACGAGTGGGTCCACCAATAATCTGGTCTAGGGGGTGGTGAAGATGATGTCATATTTAACTCTTTCCTAGTCAGTATTAAAGGCTGAGGGAGCTACGAGAGCTCACTTCTGCTTCTTCCTTCTGCACTAGCTAGCAAGGCTGACTGGGACGACTTCTAAGCATGTTCTTCCTTTCTGTAATCTGATATAATGTATGCTGTACATAGGTAGTTTAGTGTAACGTAGTTAGGAAGAAGGTACCTGATAGACTCCAGCAGGGAGTCTAATCACGAGCTTGTAACGCAACATGAAGATTGGCATGGCTAGGATATGATGAATGTATCTATCTGTATTCCTGTTTCCTGAATAAATAACGTAAACATTGAAGAAGCCTGAGAAAGTCTATATCCTGTTTGCGGTGTGGAGAGTCAAGTGATCTCACAGGCTGTGAGACGATGGTGTCGAAGCAAGGTGATTAGAACAGTTTATAACAGTGGTGCTGAAATCCTTCCCTGCCTAGCAATACAGGCAGACGGGGCCGGGGCCGAAGAAAGTGGTTTCAAGATATTCCACAGCAAAACAAGCGGAATAGACGGACACGGACTGTAAAGCTTATCAAGCTGATACTGATAAGCTGGTGTGAGTGTGTGGGAGCCGAGCACACACGGGCTGCAATTCGAGGAAACCAGCGGCGACACTCGTGGATGTTAAACTTTGACTGAAAGTGCACATCAGTCATAGCCTAAACCGGATCGCAGGTGACTGGAACGCTCCGAGGCCGGCTGGCAGCTGCCGCTGGATATCGATCCGCTGAGCCAGTGTGGGTACACAGAGATGACGCTCACAGTGGCGTAGCTACAAACCTCTGGGCCCCGATGCGGAATCTGGATGTGGGCGCCCCCCCCCGGCAACAACAGCCCCCCCTCCCCCGACAACACCCGACGGATGCACACACATATCAAAATCCCTATAGCCAGCTATAGGTACCCCCAGTATAGGTAGTCAGGCATAGGTAAGCCAGTATAGTTGCCCCCGGTATAGGTGAGATAGGCAGGCGCCGCCGGTATAAGTTAGATAGATAGGTGCCCCCAGTACAGGTTAGCTAGGTGGGTGCCTCTAATATAGGTAGCCAGAATAGTTGCCCCCAGCGTAGGTTAGATAGGTAGGTGCCCCCAGTATAGGTTAGTTAGGTAGGTGCCTCCAATATAGGTAGCCAGTTTAGTTGCCACCTGTATAGGCTAGCTAGGTGCCCCCAATACAGGTTAGATAAGTAAGTGCCCCCAGTATAGGTTAGATAGGTAGGTGCCCTCAGTATAAATTAGATTAGGTCGGTTCCCCCTAGTATAGGTTAGATTAGGTAGCTGCCCCCCAGTATAGGTTAGATTAGGTAGCTGCCCCCCAGGATAGATTAGGTAGCTGCCCCCAGGATAGATTAGGTAGGTGCCCCCCAGTATAGGTTAGATGAGGTAGCTGCCCCCCAGGATAGATTAGGTAGCTTCCTCCCAGGATAGATTAGGTAGGTGCCCCCCAGTATAGGTTAGATTAGGTAGCTGCCCCCCAGGATTAGGTTAGATTAGGTAGGTGCCCCCCAGGATAGATTAGGTAGCTGCCCCCAGGATAGATTAGGTAGGTGCCCCCCAGTATAGGTTAGATTAGGTAGCTGCCCCCCAGGATTAGGTTAGATTAGGTAGGTGCCCCCCAGGATAGATTAGGTAGCTGCCCCCAGGATAGATTAGGTAGGTGCCCCCCAGTATAGGTTAGATTAGGTAGCTGCCCCCCAGGATTAGGTTAGATTAGGTAGGTGCCCCCCAGGATAGATTAGGTAGCTGCCCCCAGGATAGATTAGGTAGGTGCCCCCCAGTATAGGTTAGATTAGGTAGCTGCCCCCCAGGATTAGGTTAGATTAGGTAGGTGCCCCCCAGTATAGGTTAGATGAGGTAGCTGCCCCCAGGATAGATTAGGTAGCTGCCCCCCAGTATAGGTTAGATTAGGTAGGTGCCCCCCAGGATAGATTAGGTAGCTGCCCCCCAGGATAGATTAGGTAGCTGCCCGTCCCCATAATGGAGGGGGGGGCCCTACGCCCTTAGACGCTCAGGAGTTCCAGGGATCCACTCAGTGTCGTGAAAAAGTTGCCATAAGCTGGTCGAATTGGCAGGCATACGAAGTCCTCCGCTGCTCAGGCACGTAAGATTTACTTTGTTATGTTGCATTATCTTTATTGTATGAAGAGGGGATAATGTGTTCTGTGTTTTGTGTTAATTGCAGCGTGGAGGCTGCGGGTTTCTCATTTTGTAAATGCATAGTGCTGTTTTCAGAGTTTATGTGTTTTGATTTTTTCTTAGGATTCAAAGTTCCTGTGTTGCAGAGGTTCCTTTTTTTTTTTTCTTTCTCTTCTCTTCTCTCCCCGTCTCTACAGAGGCTGGGAAAAATGTCCAGATAGAGCAGGGGGGGTCCCCCGCAGCAGGAGATAAGCCAGCGGTGCTTCAGTCTGTTGGGGCTGGATGGGGGGGGAGAGAGGGGATAGAAGAGGAAAGCGAGTGTCTTTCTGTTTGTGAGGTGTTGTGCAAGTTTCTCGCATTTCCAGTCAGAGCTGCTAACATGCTTGTAAATATCTGTATCTGTTATGTTGTTTAGCCAGTTTGTCTGTTGTGCGTTTCAGCAGTATTAGCTGTTAATATGGTTTAGAGTTACGCTGCGCGCTTGAGTAAGTTTGAGTTATGGCAGAGATAAACTGCAGATGTTTTGTGAGGAGAGAGAGGGTTCTACGTTCCTGGGTGATGCTAAGAGGTAATATATTTAGCATTGCAGCTGTGACGCGGTTGGTCTCAAGTTTGGCAAGTATCCCAGAGAGTATAGGTAGCGGAAGGCTGACTCTCGGTAAAATGTATCGATGCTGTGTGTAACTATGCATAAAAATGTTTGTTCTGTGTGTATTTTGTTTTCTCTCCTAAGATATAGGAAACGAGAGGCTGCTATGGGAGCAGCCATTTTAGCTGGCAGTCCAGGACTCAAAATGGCGGCAGTGGAGAGAGCCCGCCCCCGAGAGTCATGGCCCCCACACGTCATGGCAGGGGGGGAGGAGGGGCTGGGGGATCCACGTCACGTCAGGCTGTGCTCGCGGCTCCGAGCAGAGCAGCTGAAAGGGAGGGGGGTAGAAATACAGAGACATGCTACTGTGTGTCTCGGGTCTCAAAGTATTTCCCCAGAGTTTTTCCCTGAGTCCATGGAAAGGAATGCCAGGATACGTGCAACAAGCTATTACTGTAAGATTAGCAGGAGCACGGATAGGAAAAGTGTCCAGCTAGGTGCAGGGACACACGTAGAAGTGCAGGTCAGGAAAGTGTCTTTACTGAGTTGCTTGCGGGATTATTCCTGTAAGTGGGGCACCTTAATGGGTGGGGCAGCATGAGTTCCCAATAGAGTATAGGGGGGACAGTGCATCAGGGGGGTGCCGGAGTTGGAAAAAAGGAGTTGACCAATTCTGGTTTCCGTCGCCGCTGCTGCAGAGTGGTAGCGATTTTTTCCGGTTTTTGTAGTGGACAGGGCCAGAGCTTGACTGAGAGGTCTATGCTGGGCTGGGGCTGTTTTTTTTTGTGCGTTTTTTTCATCCACTGATTGGTCAAATATGTTTTTTTCCAGCTCCTATCGATTGTAGCACAAAGAACAAAAACTGACCGCAGTTCATGGGGCAATTATACAGATGATAGAATTGCCATGTACAGAGTGACAGTGTATCAGTACGCTGTTTGCCATGTGACTACCTACCATGTGGGCATTCAGGGATCTGCATACAGGCATGCGACGCTGGTATGCTTAGCCCTGCACCCTGTGTAGTTTAAGTGCAAAGTGCTCCTTCCTACAGGGAGGCAGCCGTATTTTTGTGAAGTCTGGGGGTAGTGGCACGGCAAACATTGGTCAGAGGGTACAACACACAGAACTTCTAGCAGAGCTGGTATCGCGATGAAGTTCTAGATAAGTAAATGCGATAATGAGTAAGAGCATTGCAGGCTCACCTGCAAAGCAGCATCAGGTGTGGCATCCGTAATCTGTGCATGCGACGGCCGCGCATGGACAGATGAGGGGGGATGTGGAGTGAGCTGCAATGGGGTGAGAGCTTCCAAAGGTGAAGCGAGCTTCCAAAGGTGAAGTCCGCGGGAGCATATTGTAAACAGGTAAGTACTGAGGATAGTACTGAGGTAGGGGGGTGAAGTTTAACTCCAATCTACCAATAAGAGTAAACAGAGTTCATGAGAACCATAGAGCAACGAGATCAATTACGATAGATATTGATCAATTTCAAGTGTACAGAGTACAAGCCGCAGGGCGAATCCCAAATCATTAATAAGAATTGATTTGTTTGTATTTCGATTTCAGGAGTTGGGCAATATGGAATCGAGACAGCTGCAGTGCTGGCAGCAAAGCTGGAGATGTCAGTCGGATAAGCGAAAGGTTCCAGATGCCAATCTAAGTTTGGAAAAACACGAGATTCCTGAAATTGGAAAGAGACTAAAACACGAGATTCCTGAAATTGGAAAGAGACTAAAACACGAGATTCCTGAAATTGGAAATAGACTAAAAACCGAGGTTCCTGAGATCGGAAAACGTCTAAAAAAACTGACTGAGCAAAGCATAGTGCAAATTGCTAATGTTTTTCTTTCCCAAGGTGGTGCTTTGATAATGAAGAGTACCGTGCTGATGGTGATTCTAGGTTGCCATCCCGTCCTAGGAGAACGAAGAGAGGACATTCTCATGTATAATAAGGGGTTAATGAGAATGCAAGGCCCAAGCATGTTAATGTTGGGTGACAAAGGTACTAATCCTTTCACACCTCCCTCCGCTTGGCACAGATGGACCAAGCGGGGATGGAGAGAAAGAGCACTTGTGCCAGGAGAAGACAAATTTCATGGCACAATGTGGGTGAAAGGTCTGAAGGGTCAGGTGTGCGGGCAGTGGGGATTGAATGGCAGTGTAAATCTGCTATTTAATACCACACTCCCAGAATCGATGCACCAATCCAAAGGTTTGTTAAAAGGTACATTGTAGTACAATGGGTACATGCAAAAGGTGGAGTGTGTGATTCAGGGGTACCTTGTCTTGGTTATGCAGATTGAGATGGTTCCAGAGTGGAGAGGAACGAGCAGGAGGCGTCAATTCTCTTACCAGAGAGACGCAGGGGACAACATCACACTCTGGAGCTACCAACAGAGAGTGCCTCTGAAACAACTATACACACGTAAAGGCTGGAAAGCCGAGGGTTGGCGGTTCTCGAAACAAGAAGTAAAAATCGAGATCAAGCCACATTTCCAGGTGACAAAGAGGGTGGGGAGAGCGATCCCGGGGGAGGGAAAGCCAACACAGGGAACCCCATCCACACTACACGGGTCACAACAAGGGACGATATTACACAGTCCATATGCAGCAGCTTATCCTCATGATAGTTGGGTAAGTGAAGAGGTACTCTTAATTGAAAAATTGCAGAGAGTAGAGTCTTCCCGACCTCAGGTACATATTGTGCCTCGGGACATAAGGGGGGAAGAGGTCCAATCAGGACAGTTGGGGACATATGTTGTCAGGGAGAGGCTAAAAGATCCTGTACAACTGAGATTGGACAAGGGGAGGTATATTGATTTTTCTGGAGAAGGATCTTGTGCATGGAAGCTTCGACAGGTTTGGGTGAACAAAGGGAAACGGTGCAACATTCCTTTAGGCACCGCCACTTCCTTAGTTCCCACCTCAACCCAGGTCTTACACCAGGACCTGAGAGGTCCACCTTTTTTGGTGCTAGACGGGGAGGTGAAGCAAGGAGAGTTGTCCTCATGCGGGCAATTCTTGCAGAAGTACCTGCGTTGGCCGGGGCAAGTCAAATTTAGTGAAGAAGCCTGCAGGCTCAATAACGCAGAATGCGAGGCTACCATTCAAAAGATCCACCCTGAAGCCCAACCGATAGTTCCGGTGGCGGAAGGAAAGGTTTGGTTTTTTAACATAAGTTCTAATGATACATTCAAGGTATATTCTCATAATTGTTCCGATAAGGGGGAGCTTCCAAGGGGAACATATTGTGGGAGCGGAGATCCCATATGGATCCAGTCATCCAGATTGGATGACGTTGTTTTTCAAATTGGTAAGAAAAATCTAAAGTGCAAAGTTTCACGGGTAGTTCCCGTCCTGAAAGAGAACACGACATGGGACAAAGGGGAACAGGGTTTGATCCAAGACGACCACATTTTGTTACAAAGGTTAAACAAACAGTACACTAAGTTAGAGGTAAGATTTCACCATGATACAGGTGATCTTAATGAGGTAGAACACAAAAATGAGCAGGTGAGTGCCAGTCTGACCTGGTGGACAAGGGTTCCGGTGATGTTCCAGGGACACTCGGACTGGGCCTCTGCAGTTCCAAAGTTCTTTCTACACCCACTGGTCGTCTGGATGGGGATGACAACGTTAGGCATCATTATCCAGGTGAGGTTGCGTGTTAAAATTACGTAAAACAAATTAACCTGGTCCAGAGATTGGTGCCTCATAAACAATCTCCTGAACCAATAGTTTAAATTAAGGGATATACAGGGTTACGGGTATAGGTTTAGTAGTACCTGTGATGGAGCTGATTGTATAAAGGCGCTCTTTTAGAAGGCACCTGGCACTGCTCCGTTTTGTAACAACCAAACGAGTTTCACTTTTCTGTGGTCATGCAAGTTTGTGAGTGATACGTAAGTGACGCAAATGCTGAGCATGTGGTATAGAGGGACTTAGAAGTAGGGCCTCCCCAGAGAGCCTGGTTACAGGAAGACCAAGAGGTCTTGCTCTCTCTCTCTTCCAGGGGTAATCGCCTAGAGCAGAGAAGTTGTGTGAGCACGAACATCGAAAAGTGAAACATAAAAGAAAAGAAACCAGGTACTGGGAGGTTCAGACGCTGGGATCTGCGGGTCAAGCCGTTTTAGGGGGGATTGTTATAATTTAAGTAGGCCTCAGTTACTTGGCCTGAGTTTTATGTAAAAGGCTTGTCCGCAGTGTATGCCTTTAAAATAAATAGAGGTTTTGTGATGCAGGCAGAGGCATCTCAGGGTCTGCGTGTAGCAGAAGATACACGCAGATACTGAGAACATGTTCCTAAAAGAAGGCCTTCGGACTACTCTGACCTCAACCACAGGAACAGAAAACATTGGCCATATTTACTAAACATTCACGGTCCTGCATATAAGCCAAATGCCTCATTGATTATTAATCAAGTAGGTGTGTATGATGACACCACGAGTGGGTCCACCAATAATCTGGTCTAGGGGTTGGTGAAGATGATGTCATATTTAACTCTTTCCTAGTCAGTATTAAAGGCTGAGGGAGCTACGAGAGCTCACTTCTGCTTCTTCCTTCTGCACTAGCTAGCAAGGCTGACTGGGACGACTTCTAAGCATGTTCTTCCTTTCTGTAATCTGATATAATGTATGCTGTACATAGGTAGTTTAGTGTAACGTAGTTAGGAAGAAGGTACCTGATAGACTCCAGCAGGGAGTCTAATCACGAGCTTGTAACGCAACATGAAGATTGGCATGGCTAGGATATGATGAATGTATCTATCTGTATTCCTGTTTCCTGAATAAATAACGTAAACATTGAAGAAGCCTGAGAAAGTCTATATCCTGTTTGCGGTGTGGAGAGTCAAGTGATCTCACAGGCTGTGAGACGATGGTGTCGAAGCAAGGTGATTAGAACAGTTTATAACAGTATCCTGAAGAAAAATCTTTTCCCAGTCAGACATTTCAGAAATAGCACGAAGGGGGCCTAAGGTTTTAATCCATTAGTGTATTTGCCTTAATCTCCAGGAGTCAAGAGGGAAAGATCCCGACTCTGCTCTCAAGAGGCCTAATGACTTTATAGCAGTGCCTCTGAGAAAGTGCCCAAGAGTCAACACCTTGTCCTGTTTCCAGGAACCAAAACAACCCCTCTCCAGACCCTGAACAAACAATGGGAATCCTTTTACTGGTAAAATTTTGATGGGAAAAGAGCCCAACTACACTGATTTGAGGTCAGATCCCATTGCCTAAGAGAATGTCTAATCTATTCAATATGTGGTTATATCAATTGCGCTCCTCTCTCACCACCCCCCTCTCTATATAAACGGGCTTGCTGCAACTCAAAATTGATGCCACATGTACACCTTGATAGTTAAAACAATGTTTCTGGAGTGCGCTACCCCCTCCCACTGTCCACAAATACAAACAGTTCTGTTTAGTGCGTCCTTCACTGTCCACCGTCCACTTTCTGGTGCTCCAGGGGATTCTCCCGTTGTTGGCGCAATTCATATACAGAAAAAAAGGAACAAAAAACGAGACATCATAGTGCGATCCGTTTGAATTAGAAACGTATGGGGACCTTCACCCTATGGGGTCCGACTGTGTATCTTCTATATTAGGGGTCACCTCTATATGTGTGACTAACGGCCAACAGGTGGCACGCTCACCTTGCTGCAAGGCTGCCCAGCCCTACAGACAGCAACTGCGCTTAAGGGGTCAAACCAACTTCTTTTTCCACCGATCAATGGTAAGTCCAATCTCAAACAAAGCAGTGAGACAATATCATAGTGCAATCAAGCTTCCACAAAATCTCCATACATCAGATCAAAAGCACCTATAAATCTCCTGCTCACCCTTTCCTGCTGCTGTCCACACTCACAGACAGCTGTCCACGCTTTGGGTGTGCAGTGTTAGCCTCAATGCTCTGAATTACAATCCACTTCCACAGTGTGATAGCAGGATACCAGGCCTGACAGGCATATATCTATAAACTAAAAAGACTCCCAATAGTGTAAAATCCACGGTTTATTCCATAAAACTGAAGAGTAATACTCACAAACATCAATGTAAAAAGCGCTTTGTATGATTAAAACACCCAGAGGACGTCTCCTCCTGCTGCTGGTCACTTCCCTTCCAGGCTCCGCCCTACGCGTTACGTCATACGACTCATCAGGGGCTATTGGTTGGGAAGTGACCCAGCAGTCTCTTATATTCCCATATCTCATTTGCATACACATCTCATAAAACCTCATAACCCACCTATCCTTGCTCAATTCTTACTTGTATGGGATCCGCTTTCCATACCTTCCATTAAGCGTAATTCTTGTGTTCATATATACCTAGTTCTGCCCTGTTAGAAGTCTCTCCCTTGGACTACCATCCTCCGCACCAACCCAAAACTACATTACCCACAATACTCAAATCTCGCTGTCTCGCGAGACCTTGGCCCCAATGTGCTCTGCGGAGGGACTGCACTTACCACAATCTCTGCGTCCCGCACTCCCGCGAGACCTCGGCCACCATATTACACATCCAAAGGCCTGTTTATCCAAACTACATTACCCACACTCCCCCATCCTCGCGAGATTCTGACACTACTATCGGCCGGATTGCGATTATCCCAATGCGCACAATACGGCTATACCCAGTCTAAATCACGATCTCTCCGTTGGACCACCCCTCATATTCAAATCCTCACCGCCCATTACACATACTTCCACCCACCCTCATGTACTCTATACATGCCCATATCCCACTACTATTATTATCCCCCAAATTGTTACAGTAATCACATATCCATAAGTAATCACCATCCCCAAGTGTAAATACTATTTTCAACCTCTCTAAAGCAAACCATATAGCTCAAAACACCAATACCAGTGTGCATATATGCATATTCCAGTAAAAATGTCCCACCATTATATAAACTAACTGTTAAACATTTTTACTGGAATATGCATATATGCACACTGGTATTGGTGTTTTGAGCTATATGGTTTGCTTTAGAGAGGTTGAAAATAGTATTTACACTTGGGGATGGTGATTACTTATGGATATGTGATTACTGTAACAATTTGGGGGATAATAATAGTAGTGGGATATGGGCATGTATAGAGTATATGAGGGTGGGTGGAAGTATGTGTAATGGGCGGTGAGGATTTGAATATGAGGGGTGGTCCAACGGAGAGATCGTGATTTAGACTGGGTATAGCCGTATTGTGCGCATTGGGATAATCGCAATCCGGCCGATAGTAGTGTCAGAATCTCGCGAGGATGGGGGAGTGTGGGTAATGTAGTTTGGATAAACAGGCCTTTGGATGTGTAATATGGCGGCCGAGGTCTCGCGGGAGTGCGGGACGCAGAGATTGTGGTAAGTGCAGTCCCTCCGCAGAGCACATTGGGGCCAAGGTCTCGCGAGACAGCGAGATTTGGGTATTGTGGGTAATGTAGTTTTGGGTTGGTGCGGAGGATGGTAGTCCAAGGGAGAGACTTCTAACAGGGCAGAACTAGGTATATATGAACACAAGAATTACGCTTAATGGAAGGTATGGAGAGCGGATCCCATACAAGTAAGAATTGAGCAAGGATAGGTGGGTTATGAGGTTTTATGAGATGTGTATGCAAATGAGATATGGGAATATAAGAGACTGCTGGGTCACTTCCCAACCAATAGCCCCTGATGAGTCGTATGACGTAACACGTAGGGCGGAGCCTGGAAGGGAAGTGACCAGCAGCAGGAGGAGACGTCCTCTGGGTGTTTTAATCATACAAAGCGCTTTTTACATTGATGTTTGTGAGTATTACTCTTCAGTTTTATGGAATAAACCGTGGATTTTACACTATTAGGAGTCTTTTTAGTTTATAGATATATGCCTGTCAGGCCTGGTATCCTGCTATCACACTGTGGAAGTGGATTGTAATTCAGAGCATTGAGGCTAACACTGCACACCCAAAGCGTGGACAGCTGTCTGTGAGTGTGGACAGCAGCAGGAAAGGGTGAGCAGGAGATTTATAGGTGCTTTTGATCTGATGTATGGAGATTTTGTGGAAGCTTGATTGCACTATGATATTGTCTCACTGCTTTGTTTGAGATTGGACTTACCATTGATCGGTGGAAAAAGAAGTTGGTTTGACCCCTTAAGCGCAGTTGCTGTCTGTAGGGCTGGGCAGCCTTGCAGCAAGGTGAGCGTGCCACCTGTTGGCCGTTAGTCACACATATAGAGGTGACCCCTAATATAGAAGATACACAGTCGGACCCCATAGGGTGAAGGTCCCCATACGTTTCTAATTCAAACGGATCGCACTATGATGTCTCGTTTTTTGTTCCTTTTTTTCTGTATATGAATTGCGCCAACAACGGGAGAATCCCCTGGAGCACCAGAAAGTGGACGGTGGACAGTGAAGGACGCACTAAACAGAACTGTTTGTATTTGTGGACAGTGGGAGGGGGTAGCGCACTCCAGAAACATTGTTTTAATGTCTAATCTATATTGACGTTTTATTATTTAAGCCTTAATGCTGTGAAGGAACCCATAAAGCTCCTGCCAAATGTCTACCCACCAAGATCTTTTCTATTTTGACCCACCCCATTTGTTGAACACTCAATTGCCAATCTGTGATTCTATTCAGTGCTAAAGTCCGGTGATACAGCTTAATATCTGGAACCCCCAGGCCTACTTTTTCCTTGGGCAGTATCAGTACATTATAGGTAAGTCTAATTTTTTTATTTCTCCATATATACTTTATAAAAGCAGATAGAATTTTTGTAAAGAACACACGTGGGAGTGGGAAAGGCAACATAGACAGAAAAAAAGGAGTCTTGGAAGAACATTCATCTTAAAGGGAACCTTAACTGAGAGGCATATGGATGTTTCCTTTTAAACAATACCAGTTGCTTGTCAGTCCTGTTGATCTCTTTGCTTGCAGTAGTGGTTGAATCACACACCTGAAACAAGCATGCCGCTAATCCAATCTGATTTCAGTCAGAGCACCTGATCTGCATGCTTGTTGAGGGGCTGTGGTTAAAAGTATTAGAGACACATGATCAGCAGGAGAGTCGGGCAACTGGAATTATTTTAATAGGAAAAATCCATATCCTTATCAGTTTAGGTTCCCTTCATGTATGTTCACTCTACCCAGCCACGTGTGTCCCTACCCCAAGACTCAAGATATTTCCCAATCGACCCCAGGACTGGCACAAAGTTATATAACTTGGTTAAATCAGCAGGTGGGCCATATCCCCAAAAATTTCAACGACTCTTCTCGGTATGTAAAAAGAAATTTCTGCTGTAAATTAATTATCTCTGAGAGTGACAAACCAACTGCTATATATTTTGATTTGGACATGTTATCTTAAAATCAGCTATCTATATATATAATAGACTAAGTGCCTCAACCTTCCAGCAAGAAGAAGAAGTACTTTGCATGAGAAAATGTATGCGTGCTCAAACACCAAGTTTAAGGCCTCTTTTCCACGGACTGTTGAGCTGTGTGCTCAGCAAGCAGTTACCAGGCAGCAGTGAGCAGATACCAGGCAGCAACAAGCAGTTACCAGGCAGCAGCAAGCAGTTATCAGTCAGCAGTGAGCAGATACCAGGCAGCAACAAGCAGTTACCAGGCAGCAGCAAGCAGTTACCAGGCAGCAGTGAGCAGATACCAGGCAGCAGTGAGCAGATACCAGGCAGCAACAAGCAGTTACCAGGCAGCAGCAAGCAGTTACCAGGCAGCAGCAAGCAGTTACCAGGCAGCAGTGAGCAGTTACCAGGCAGCAACAAGCAGTTACCAGGCAGCAACAAGCAGTTACCAGGCAGCAACAAGCAGTTACCAGGCAGCAACAAGCAGTTACCAGGCAGCAGTGAGCAGATACCAGGCAGCAGCAAGCAGTTACCAGGCAGCAGCAAGCAGTTACCAGGCAGCAGCAAGCAGTTACCAGGCAGCAGCAAGCAGTTATCAGGCAGCAGCAAGCAGTTACCAGGCAGCAGTGAGCAGTTGTGAGAGTTTGAGAGCCATTTCACTGCCTATTCACAGTCCATGGAAAAGAGGCCTTACCCTAGCAAATCTGACATTGCAAATCTGGCCTAATTGGCTATTCATGAGGCAATGCTCATGCAAATGCATGCACAAACCAACACCACAAAGCAGTCACCCTGCTACATGCTACATTAGCACTATCCGGCTTAGTGCACACCAGAGCGGTTCGGCAGCGTTTTGCGATCCACTTGCGGCTGCGGATACGCTTGGGTAATGTATATCAATGGGCTGGTGCACACCAGAGCGGGAGGCGTTTTGCTGAAACGCATACTCCCGAGGTGAGGCATTTTTTGAATTGCGGAGGCGTTTCTGCCTCCAATGTAAAGTATAGGAAAAACGCAAACCGCTCTGAAAAACGGCAGTTCAGAGCGGTTTTGCAGGCGTTTTTGTTACAGAAGCTGTTCAGTAACAGCTTTACTGTAACAATATATGAAATCTACTACACCAAAAACGCTTTACAAAACCGCAAAATGCTAGGTGAAATGCTACAGAAAAATAAGAAAAAGCGTTTCAAAATCTGCTAGCATTTTGCAGATCTGCTAGCAGTTTTTGGTGTGCTCCAGGCCTCCAGGAGCGCCACGGGGAGGATTCCCAATGCCCCCTTTTTATACAACTTGGGGGACCGCAGGGTCCTTGGCTCTCTCATTGCCTGGAGACCACAGCGGCACCCCGGAGGGTGGAGGCTGGGTGGCGTGGATGACCCCCCCAAGTGTGGCCAGCGCCGGGGAGAGCCGTCTGCACCCACCTCCCAATATTAAAAACAGGCACTTACCTTAACGTCCATTGCGTTCTGCTACATGCGCATTAATTTGGGGGCACCACATGAGAAAGGAGAGAAGCATGGGTCACCCCGAGCTTTAGAGCTCAGGGCTGGCTCACATACAGCACTCCAGGGGGGGGGGGGGGGACAGGCGCACTCACTCCAGGGCTCACACCACCGGAGCAAGCCATCCACCACCTGCCTCCAAAGGATACAAACTGCACAAAATGCTTTCCATGAGAAAATTAATGCGCATGTAGCAGAACCCAATGGACGTTAAGGTAAGTGGCTGTTTTTAATATTAGGAGGTGGGTGCGGACGGCTCTCCCCAGCGCTGGCCACGCTTGGGGGGGCAGCTGCGCCACCCAGCCTCCCACTCCGGGGTGCCGCTGTGGTTCCCAGGCAGCGAGAGAGCACTTTGCAGTATTGGTTTTTTGACCCTGCATAGTTTGGCATGCGAAAGCAAATGCATATTTGCATGAGCATTGCCTCATGAATAGCCAATTAGGCCGGATTTGCAAAGCCAGACTTGCTAGGGTTAAACTTGGTGTTTGAGCACGCATACATTTTCTCATGGAAAGCCTACTTCTTCTTGCTTCAAGGTTGAGGCACGTACTCTATTAGGGCTGGTGCACACCGAGCGGCTTTTTGGGCGTTTTCAGATCCGCTTGCGGCTGCGGATCTGCTTGGTCAATGTATCTCAATGGGGTGGTGCACACCAGAGCGGGAGGCATTTTGCAGAAACGAAAAATGCCTGGGTGAGGCATTTTTTGGATTGTGGATGCGTTTCTGCCTCAATGTTAAGTATAGGTAAAACGCAAACCGCTCTGAAAAACGGCACTTCAGAGTGGTTTGCCAGGCGTTTTTGTTACAGTAGCTGTTCAGTAACAGCTTTACTGTAACAATACAGGAAATCTACTACACCAAAACCGCTAGACAAAACCGCAAAACGCTAGCTGAAACGCTACAGAAAAAGAAGAAAAAGCGTTTCAAAATCTGCTAGCATTTTGCGGATCTGCTAGCGGGTTTTGGTGTGCACCGGCCCTTAGATAGATAGATGCGGCGTATGCAACGACGCGGGTTGGCTAGTTAAATTATAATCCTGAAATTCCTTCATTAAGAGTGGGAGAATGGTGTGAGGATCAGTCGGATAAAACAAGACATCATCAGCGAAAGCTGAAATTTTGCAATGGGTATTGCCAATTTTTGCCCCTTTAAAGTTGACCCAAATTAAAAATACAAGATTTCAGAAATAAAATCTATTTTCTAAATTATAATAATAAATAGCAGCCTTTTTTCAGCTGCAAGCAAGATGACAAATATAAAATATTTTACATTTATTGGAGGAACCCCTCCCTTCCTTTCAAATTGCCGGCATTTTTCCGGCAAACTGGTGGAGTAGATGGTGTCCGGCAATGGAGGAATTGCTAATGGCTGCCCCCAGTATAACCCTAGCTATGAAAAGAGGAGGGTGAAAAGCATGCACTGAAATGATCATAGGTTTGAAGGAGTGTTTATTTATCTTTGTATTGTTCAGAGTGGTGCAACTAAATATTTTTAATTAAAAAAATATTTGGTTTGGGTCCGCTTTAATATTACTATTCATACGTATACTTCGCAAAAAAAGGTTCAAGGGTAAGGACAAATAATAAAGGGGATAACGGACAACCCTGCCTTGTGCCATTGCCTAAAGAAAAAGCGCCCGAGCTTGCCCCATTTCCCCTAATTCTTGCTGATGGAGAAGAGTATAAATTATTAATCCATGCTCGTATACCTGGTACAAGTCCTATGTGCTCCAGAACACCCCTTATCAGTCCCCAATTCAACCTGTCAAAAGCCTTTTCAGCATCAGTTGACAAGGCTATTACCGGAGTTGAAGATTGTTTTGCCCTGTCCAAAATATTTAGGGCCTTATAAGAATTATCCTGCGCTTCGTGACCAACTACAAAGCCTATCTGATCAGGGCGAACCAGGGACCAGAGTTCAAATTTTATTCTGGAAGCAAACACCTTAGCAAACAATTCGGCATCTAGATTTATGAGCGAGATTGGGCGGTAGATCTGGCACAAGGCAGGGTCTTTCCCCTCATTAGGAATCACCACAATGTGGGCCTCCAGTCCCTGTCTCATAAAATTTTCCTCCTTCTTTAGTGCATTAAGAAATTTACACAAATGGGGTAGTAGTAGATCCGAATAGGTGACAAAATATTTTTTGGAAAAGCCATCTGGGCCTGGTGTTTACCCTTTTGCCATATCTTTAAGAGCAGTTTTTAGTTCTGCTACTGTTATATCCTCTTCAAGTTCCTCACACAACTCCGCCCCCCATTTTGGCATTTTGACACGTTCCAAATATTGCTTGATTCCAATTTCACATGACAACGCTTCCCCCTCAGATTGGCTGTAACGCTTGGTGTAGCAACACAGACGTCTGATTATGTGTGATCTGCAGTATCACCAATAATGCAAATATAGCTAGCAGAATGACAAGTATATAGTGCTTGGTGCAACAGTAACTGAATCGTTTGACTAGACCTCACCAGAAGAGCTGGTGGGTACTATCAGTGAGCACCTCACCAGTGACAAGGGCTCACTGGTGAGTAGAGTGGTCAGACAGGCTAGGATCGGTAACAGATAGGCAGGAACAGTGCAAAGTCGGTAGGCAAGAGAGTAGTGATATTTCAGGCAGAGTTCAGCAACAGAGACAGATAGGCAGAGGTACAGAATCGATTAGCAAGAGCAAGGTCAGAGATAAGCCAGAGTCATACACAGAATGTCAAATATAACAATAATACAATAATCCTAGTCTTTTGTGAAATCCCTGGTTTCCTCCCAGATCAAAGCACACCGGATACTGTCTAAGGTCTGAGCGCTAACACAGAAGTATTCGCAACAGCAGACAGGTTGCGAGTGAACACCGAAGGCTTTTGAAGCAGAGGAGACCCCACGGCCGCGCCCACTCCAATCAGCCAATCCAGAGCGCCGTGAGTCTCCTCTGACGTCAGCCGACCAGCTGGTCAGCTGACGCGCCTCCTCCCCACATAAAGGTCCTGTCTACGCGACCCAGCAAGCCTATGGGCAAATGACAATCCCGTCCTCGGCGTACTAGACGCCAGAGGAGCGGGCGAACTCCCAGAGCAGGAAAGCGAGGCGGCTGCGGAGACACCCTGCGTGCCCGCAGCCGCAGTTTCAGCGGATGTTACAGTACCTCCCCCCCTTGAGGCGTGGACTCCGGACACGGTCCACCAGATCTGTCCTGAACCTTTTCCTTAGATTCCTCTGCATCAAACATCCCAGGGAGGGAGGGAGAGGAACCCCCCTGCACAACAGATCCAACCAGAGACACGGGAGAAGATTTAACCCTTCTCATTCTGGACGGCAGGGCCCACATTATGTCACTTGGTACAACCTGCCATACCTCAGACCATCTCCTATCCTTCTGCTGAAACGGGCCTAAAGCAAAAGCCCCATCCTCCCGAATTTCAGCAGTAGTCAGAACCACTTTCTCGGGAAGGATGCCTACCGGGGTGGCAGGCTGCACTGTCTCATACTCGAATCGATATGAGATTGCACACCACTTGTTGAGGTGCTAGGACCCATATAAGTCAAGTAGAAGAATCCAGGAGGTCCGCACACTCGAAGAATAAACATCCAAGTTTTATTCAAACATTGTGACAAAGTTCCATTCAAAAGACCAACGATTCGTTTCGGGGCCCCGTGGGGTCCCCTTTGTCAAGGCAACACAAACAGAATGGTGACAATGTGATAATAACCCATTCTCCTTATAAGCAGTTGATGAGATATAGACCCCTCCCCCCACAGGTTCAAATCTGTCACAATTTCCATATGTAAACACAACACATATTGCTATCTTGTAAACATCCCAATACACCTGGCGATACTCCAATCCTTCCTGTTGCATAATCAATGTGCATACTGTATTACCTGATGTAATACGAAAGTGATTCTCATATGATCTAGTGCTGGATTCTACCAACCGGACAGGGTCCACCACAGTAACGTTCATAGGGCGGAATCCCGCCTCTCCCGTGGTGCATTTGGAACTGGGCAGGTATCCGTGAGGTGCACCAATCAGTCTAACTGATCGAGCTCCATCCGTGTGGTCCCCGCCCATCGCCACGCTGTGCGTGCCGCAATAGGCTGAAAGGTGGAAACCCAGCCATTGGCTGGCCGGGCGGCGCCAGTGGTTCCGCCCATCAACCTCTCCGTAATAGCGTAGGGGATCCGTGTGGCGTAGAAGCAAGGGAAACCCCTCACCTCCCGCCACGCCTCACAACAACGCGTCAGATCAACCCATATGCCTCGGAATAAGGGCGCACCAGCTCCTGCACTCGTAATATGGGTTGTTCGCAACCCTGACAAGCCAGGAGGATCTGTAATACGTAAAGCCCAGCATCACCATGTCACAAGTACAAAGAACTCGCACACCGCGCATGCCTGCCTGTACATCACTGTGTGACCCCTGCCAGTATCAGATATCCAGCACCCCTGAGTACTGCACAACATACACATGAGATGCAGATCCTGTGACAGATACACATTGGTAAGAACCCCTCTGTGAGAAAGAAGACAGGAGAATATCCTACTACTTACATACCACCAAGAGAGAAAAGAAGATTTAAGTGTGACACCATGATGAACAGCCCGGAATACCCAGAAAAAAGCAGGAAAGATCCTATAAGAAAGAACATAAAAATAAATCACATGTAAAAATCACATGACCATTATCTTTGTACAATACAGCATACATTATTGCCAGAATTATCTCACAGGTAGAAAACAAGCTAAACCATTATAACTGTTTAAACCTGAGATGCAGGATCTGCATCTCATGTGTATGTTGTGCAGTACTCAGGGGTGCTGGATATCTGATACTGGCAGGGGTCACACAGTGATGTACAGGCAGGCATGCACGGTGTGCGAGTACTTTGTACTTGTGACATGGTGATGCTGGGCTTTACGTATTACAGATCCTCCTGGCTTGTCAGGGTTGCGAACAACCCATATTACGAGTGCAGGAGCTGGTGCGCCCTTATTCCGAGGCATATGGGTTGATCTGACGTGTTGTTGTGAGGCGTGGCGTGAGGTGAGGGGTTTCCCTTGCTTCTACGTCACACGGATACCCTACACTATTACGGAGAGGTTGATGGGCGGAACCACTGGCGCCGCCCGGCCAGCCAATGGCTGGGTTTCCACCTTTCAGCCTATTGCGGCACGCACAGCGCGGCGATGGGCGGGGACCACACAGATGGAGCTCGATCAGTCAGACTGATTGGTGCACCTCACGGATACTTGCCCAGTTCCAAATGCATCACTGGAGAGGCGGGATTCCGCCCTATGAACGTTACTGTGGTGGGCCCTGGCCAGTCGGTAGAATTCAGCACTAGATCATATGAGGATCACTTTCGTATTACATCAGGTAATACAGTATGCACATTGATTATGCAACAGGAAGGATTGGAGTATCGCCAGGTGTATTGGAATGTTTACAAGATAGCAATATGTGTTGTGTTTACATATGGAAATTGTGACAGATTTGAACCTGTGGGGGGAGGGGTCTATATCTCATCAACTGCTTATAAGGCGAATGGGTTATTATCACATTGTCACCATTCTGTTTGTGTTGCCTTGACAAAGGGGACCCCACAGGGCCCCGAAACGAATCGTTGGTCTTTTGAATGGAACTTTGTCACAATATTTGAATAAAACTTGGATGTTTATTCTTCGAGTGTGCGGACCTCCTGGATTCTTCTACCTGTCTCATACTCGGGTTCTCCATCAATCACCACAGGGGAGGGAAAAGAAGAATCCACATGCACCGTAGGCCTCAACAGGGACACATGGAACGATCCAACACCTCTCATACTAGACGGAAGCGAAACGACATATGTGACACTATTGATCTTTTTGGATACAGGGTACGGACCTATAAATTTAGGGCCTAGTTTAGCAGAGGGCTGTTTTAAAGCCAGATGTCGAGTTGACACCCACACCATGTCACCTGGTGCAAATTCCCATTCCGCAGACCGTCTCCTATCTGCCTGTTTTTTCTGGGTCACAAAGGCCTTCTTTAGATTCCTTTGGACCCAAGGTTGCTCAGGTACCGGGAATGACTGTAGTGTAACCACAGGAGACCCTCTGGATGACTTACTCCTGGCACAGACAGAACAGTTTCCAACAAAGTCCTTACAGTCAGAAACAATCGAGGGCCACCAGACACATCTGTCCAGTAACTCCTGCGTGCGGGCAACACCTGGGTGACCTGCATTTTTATGGGCATGAAAAACATGAAGAATTTTAAATCTGAATTGAAGTGGCACAAACAGAACCCCATCTGGCTTCCCTCCTGGAACCTCCTGCTGAAATGGGCTCAGAATAGATGCCCAATCCTTCCAGGTTTCAATATCAGAGGAGTCAGACAACCCCTCCACTTGAATCTCGGTAGCGCCTATTGTGACTTTTTACAAACAATGATGATGACAGTAGGAGGACCAGCTTAAAGAGAGTCTGAAGCGAGAATAGATCTCGCTTCAGACCTCATATATAGCAGGGGCACGTGTGCCCCTGCTAAAACGCCGCTATAGCACGGCTTACCGGGGGCTCCCTGTCCCCCCAAATTCCCTCCGTAATGCGGGGGAGCGCTTCCGCATTGGGGCAGGGCTAACCGCCGCAGACCTGCCCCACGCGCGTCTGTCAGCGCGTATCTCCGCCTCTCCCCCGCCCCTCTCAGTCTTCCTTCACTGAGAGGGGCGGGGGAGAGGCGGCGATGCGCGTCTGATAGACACGCTGTGAGGCAGGGCTGCAGCCATTAGCCCTGCCTCTAGGAAGGGCTAATCTGCGACCAGATTTCCGACCAAGGTTTGCGGGGGGTGGGTTGGGGGGTCAGGGACCCTCGTTTAGCCGCGGGATAGCGGCGTTTTAGCAGGGGCACACGTGCCCCTGCTATATATGAGAGCTGAAGCGAGATTTAGTCTCGCTTCAGTGTCTCTTTAACAACTGTCTGGAACTCCAGTCGATCTGAGGGGAGTGTTTCTTTAGCCATGGCATACCAAGAATTACAGTAGAGGTGGACATTTTGAGCACCAGGAACTGTATTTGTTCTTTATGCAACACTCCTAGCTGACATAACAATACAGGAGTCTGAGTAAGCGGTTGTTTCCCCTGCAATGGTGAATCATCCATTGCGGTAACCACCACCTGACGTCCCACAGAAAGGAGGGGAAAACCAAACTTAACAGCAAAATCATAAGCCATAACATTAACTGCGGACCCCGAGTCTATAAAGGCCTGGGTGGAATGAACTTGACCCTCCCAGGCAATAGAACACGGGAGGAGTAAGCGATTGCTTTTTAGAGGTAAGACTGGATCGCCTAGGGTAGTACCTCCAGCTACTCCTAGGCGATAGAGTTTTCCGCCTTCTTGGGACAATTTAGCACTATATGCCCCTTCTCTGCGCAGTAAAGGCAGAGTTTCTCATGACGTGTCCTGTTCTTTTCAACCTCAGTGCGCATGGACTGTCCAATTTGCATCGGCTCATCCAGAGGAGGAGGAGAAGGAACAGGAGGCGAGAAAATACCAGGAGCAAGTCTCCCTGGTACTTTACCCCAAGTCTGCTTTTGATAGCGAACTCGCCGATCAATTTTGATTGCTAAGGATATCGCCTCATCCAAAGACTTAGGTTCAGGGTGACCCAACATCAAATCGGCTACCGCATCAGACAATCCCGATAAAAAACAATCTAGAAGAGCATACTGCCCCCATCTGGCTGACACCGCCCACCTTTTAAACTCAGCAGCGTAAGTTTCGACAGAGCTATGCCCTTGTCTGAGGGTCTTAAGTTTCCTCTCTGATGCCGTAGCCAAATCGGGATCATCATTGTGGTGATATATTGGCGTGCTGATGCTGTTAAGGATAATACAGTAGTATATTTTTATTTTCCCATTTTTATGTCTGCTGTGTACTACTGTATCATATGGGATTGTCTGCTAGCCAGTCTGGCTTTGAAGGCTGGCAGCTTCCTGGAGTTCCTTATATAATGTAAATTAACTCTGCATTCAATGGCCATTGTCTGCTCCTAATTGGTAAAGAGGTAATTAAATAACGAGCCCCTCTTTTGTCTTTTGTTGCCGTGCTTTGAACTTTGTGCATATGTCAACAAGCCAAAATACAATCCAGACTGGACAGTGGAAGCTAACACAGGAATGTTTGAAGTCAGAGGACAGCCTACCTGGAAGTGGGTGAAGTGGTTTGAAGTCCTTTTGATACAATTTTACCTGGGGTCTGAATTGCTTTGAAGTCTGCCAGGTGTTACAGGAAAAGCCTTGCATTTCGCATGTCAAAGCTAGCCCAGATGTGACAAGTGGCTCGGCAGACCGTGATGGCACAAACGGGGAAATTGCGTTAGCCTCTGGCCAGGAAATGGCTTATTATGCCAAGAGCAGTCAAGTCCCCACCTTTAATCTGCTATGAAATACACGTTTAAAACTAGTTCCTCCCCTTCCCAATGAAGTTGCAGCCTCCAGGCGTATATCCCAGTATAAGAAGCAGGGCCAAATGCCTAAAAAATTGTAGCTCTCTGGAGATAGCAAGGACGCTAAGGGCTGCCCGACTACTGGTCGAAGCGGCGTGCTCCCGCCAATGACGTTCAAACAAATCGGTAACGTTTATTTTTCCCTTTGATTTCGGCAACCTGTCTTGTGTGTACCTTTGTAAACTCTAAATCTTGTAACTTTTACTTTGTAACTTTTTTTTACTTTGTTTTTTGTACATCTTTTGTATATATTATTTTCTGCATTGTTCCATTTTTTTTTCTGGAATATTAAATTGTTATTTAATAAGATTGACTTCTGCTGTACTAAACTAACACTCATAGCCTAGAAGAGACTGAAGTGTAACTAAGTTCATGCCTGATTGTATGATTGAGCGACACTACCGTATAAGATTGTGATTGCATTGTGTGTAGGGTGTTTGTCATACGTTGGCCTAAAGTGTGCAGCTGACCCAACGTACGAAAACGCCAGTGCGAGTAGCTCGACAGCAGAGGGGCTAACAGTATCGTTCGGAACGACTGTTAGTAGTTTTGCTTCACTACAGTGTAGATTGCAACTGTGTGTGTGTGCGTGGTGTTCTCGTATTTGGCCTAAAGCGCAAAGCTGACCCGAATACGAAAATGCAGATTGCGTGTTGAGCACTCGACAGCTGAGTGGACGTTTCTAACACCAGCTAGTGGTGGCAGTGAGAAGTGTTTAAGGGGTCCCAGCCTTGTTTGTAGCTTGAATAAGGCTGCTCCCCGCTTGATCTGGTCAAACCCGCAGTCGGGAACCGTATACGCAGGCGTGCCGCGGGCCGGTTCCTGACATAATTGGCTGGCAGTGGTGGGAACATTTAGTACATTAGTATGCAGTTTAGCTCTCTATTCTGTGTACTAAAGGCTGGAAGCTGTTAGAAGCGACTAGCCTACAGAAGTCTTCTCAGTGCAGAATCTATATACTTTTTTTCCCCCCAAGATACACACTTGGTATATTGCTTCCCCTCTCTCTTTTTATTTTTATTTTTTCAACACGATGGCTCAGAAAGCATCCAGCTATGCAAGGCAAAGCAATGAGATACTACTCAACCTGTGTGAGCACAAAGGCATCGAGACGGCGAGCGGCCAGACTAAGGAGCAGTTAGTTCGTGCCCTCGAGGAGTATGATGAGGCAGAGCAAGCCCGTGCTCCAACGCCAGCGGATGCAGCTCACAACACAGCAGAGGAGAAATCGCTCCCGCCACAGGATGCGAGTGGAGACGATGTCTTGGATGATCCACCGAACACAGAGATGACATCTCTGGAAGCTGACCTACAGCTACTAGGTTCAGCTGAGCCCGAACTGCGCCTAAAGCTGATTCTGGAACATCGGCAAGCAGAGAGGGAAATACGACAAGCCCAGAGGGAACAAGCTGAACGGCGACACCAGGCCGAGAGGGAAAGACGCCATGCCGAGAGTGAAAGACTCCGGGCAGAGGAGGGGAGAGCTGAACGGCAACACCAGCTGGAGCTGGCTAAACTTCAGCAGCAGAACCGGTCTGCTGGACCCGCAGAACGCGAAGGTGAGCGAGTCCACAGAATCCCCCTGGATAAGTTCCCCGCTATGGACAAGGACTCTGACATAGACACTTTCCTACAGGGGTTTGAAAGGACTTGTCGGCAGTATGGGGTGCCCCCCCCAGCAGTGGGCAAGATACCTCACACCAGGGCTGAGAGGCAAGGCCCAGGAGGAGTTTGTGAGTCTCCCCCAGGAGGAAGAAACAGGCAATTAAGAAAGCCATCATTGCGCGATACCACCTCACGCCAGAGGTGTATCGCAAGCGTTTCAGGACAGTGCACCAAGGTCCTAATGACAGTTACCTGGATCATGCGTGCAACCTGCGCACTGCCTTCCAGCAGTGGCTAAAAGGACTGTCAGTTGAAACCTTGGATGCCCTGCAGGAACTGATGATAAAGGACCAGTTCCTCCACACTTGTCCTGTTGATGTCCGGCTGTTTGTGCTGGATCGAGAACCAAAGACAGTGGATGAGGCTGCAGAAATGGCCGATTCCTACACGGCCCATAGAGCACCCGAGTCCCGGAGGACTACTACATCCAGCTGGAGGGGAGAACAGATTGCTAAACCTGTTTCACCCAGCACCCAGAGGAGGCAAGCACCGCTGTCTCCTGGATTCAAGCAACCAACCACTTACACTCGGAAATGCTTTGTATGTGACAGGGTGGGTCATATCAGCACGACTTGCCCAGAGAGGAAGAGGGAGGCCCCAAAATCCAGTGAGGCCTCAAACCCCAGTGAAGTCCGAACTGCTTTGTGTGCTACCAGGAATGCCACTGGCTATGCAGAGAATCTGCATCTTGTCACGGTTGGGGGTACAGTTGCCACTGGGCTGAGAGACACTGGATCAGAAGTGACTCTCATACACCCTTAGCTTGTGAACCGAGAACAGTACATACCTGGGAAAATGATTGCTGTCAGAGGAGTTGGGGGTGTCACCCCAGCCCTACCCACCGCCTTGGTTCACCTGGATTGGGGTGCCGGCAGTGGAATGAGAAAAGTGGGGGTAACTGATGCCATCCCCACTAACGTGTTGTTGGGTACTGACCTGGGACGGTTAGTAGCCCGGTATGAGCCTACTCCAAACCCTGTGGAGCCCGCCTCCCCAGCAGAAGTTCAGGACTCTTGCCAGGTACCGTTTGATAACTCTGTGCGAGTGGGGGGTGCTGGTGGGCCCCCAGGGGCTACGGACTGTATACTAGGAGCCAGCCCTAGTGATTCTCCAGTGCCTAGGCCTGGAGTGGGACATGTTGATACAGAGAATGCAGAAACTGATGATGTCATTTATGACGCACGGACTATCGAGGCGATCGATGCAGGAACTGCTGATGCTACTTGTGAATTGCTGAGTAGCACTGTGTATAATGCTGCAGATAATGTTGATGTGGAATGTGATGTTCTAAATGTCAATATGTGTAAGACGGATAATGCTGATGTCATATGTGTTGTGCTACATAATGCTGTGTGTCATGTGGACACTCCGTCGGCTGCAGGAGTAACCAGCAGTGTTTGCTGGGCTGCAGCAGATGGATTGCCCACTGAAGGGGCAGAGTGCACCAGGCCAGATCTTCCCCCTTCAGATGTTTTAAAGACTAAAGTTGATGTGGTTTATGATATGTGTAATGTGGGCGCTCCCTCAGCTGCCGTGGTAACCCGCAGCGCTAGCGGGTCTACAGCAGAGGGACTGTCCACCGAAGTGGCAAATGTTGCTGGGTCAGCCACATCCACTTTGGAACCTGGCCCTGAGGGCCCAGGAGCCTCTCCGTCTGCAGCCTTCCTGGCGTGTGTGACAGGCCGCACTGAGCTCTTCGAGGCTGTTCGATTTCACAGCCGCCTGGAAGAGCTCAGGGGTCTGGTCAGCGCGTCACCAGCTGGGAGGGGCGGGCTGAGAGGGTTCTGGGAAGTTATTCCCTCGGAGCTGTCCGAAGTGGAGGAGGCAGACCGGCAGATAATCGTTCCCCAAAGGGACCGAGAGATAGCTCCTGCCACTATAGAGAAAGTGCGTGTAGTGATGGTCGGAATCTGTCCCCAGCTGCAGCACTGTCTCTATGGTCGCTACTTCACGGTCGTCACTGACCCTCATTCCCCTGGTTGGTTACGTCCGGTTGCCAAGGGCAATGACACATTGCAGCAACCTGACCTAGCTTTCCAGTCGTGTAGCTTGGAGCTAACTGCCAGGTGGGGAGCCACCATGGGAATGCTGATGGGCTGTCCTGTCAAGCAGAACCCACGTTGTAGGCGCTGGCAGGATGATCTGGGAAGGTCATCTGCCTGGCGCCAATTTGATGGCGGAGGTGTGGTGATATATTGGGGTGCTGATGCTGTTAAGGATAATACAGTAGTATATTTTCATTTTCCCATTTTTATGTCTGCTGTGTACTACTGTATCATATGGGATTGTCTGCTAGCCAGTCTGGCTTTGAAGGCTGGCAGCTTCCTGGAGTTCCTTATATAAATGTAAATTATCTCTGCATTCAATGGCCATTGTCTGCTCCTAATTGGGAAAGAGGTGATTAAATAACGAGCCCCTCTTTTGTCTTTTGTTGCCGTGCTTTGAACTTTGTGCCAAAATACAATCCAGACTGGACAGTCAACAAGCCAAAATACAATCCAGACTGGACAGTGGAAGCTAACACAGGAATGTTTGAAGTCAGAGGACAGCCTACCTGGAAGTGGGTGAAGTGGTTTGAAGTCCTTTTGATACAATTTTACCTGGGGTCTGAATTGCTTTGAAGTCTGCCAGGTGTTACAGGAAAAGCCTTGAATTTCGCATGTCAAAGCTAGCCCAGATGTGACAAGTGGCTCGGCAGACCGTGATGTCGCAAACGGGGAAATTGCGTTAGCCTCTGGCCAGGAAATGGCTTATTATGCCAAGAGCAGTCAAGTCCCCACCTTTGATCTGCTATGAAATACACTTTTAAAACTAGTTCCTCCCCTTCCCAATGAAGTTGCAGCCTCCAGGCGTATATCCCAGTATAAGAAGCAGGGCCAGATGCCTAAAAAATTGTAGCTCTCTGGAGATAGCAAGGACGCTAAGGGCTGCCCGACTACTGGACGAAGCGGCGTGCTCCCGCCAATGACGGTCAAACAAATCGGTAACGTTTATTTTTCCCTTTTATTTCGGCAACCTGTCTTGTGTGTGGCTAGATGGTGTAATGGTTAAGGGCTCTGCCTCTGACACAGGAGACCAGGGTTCGAATCTCGGCTCTGCCTGTTCAGTAAGCCAGCACCTATTCAGTAGGAGACCTTAGCCAAGTCTCCCTAACACTGCTACTGCCTATAGAGCGCGCCCTAGTGGCTGCAGCTCTGGCGCTTTGAGTCCGCCAGGAGAAAAGCGCAATATAAATGTTATTTGTCTTGTCTTGTCTTGTGTGTACCTTTGTAAACTCTTAATCTTGTAACTTTTACTTTATAACTTTTTTTTACTTTGTTTTTTGTACATCTTTTGTATAAATTATTTTCTGCATTGTTCCATTTTTTTTCTGGAATATTAAATTGTTATTTAATAAGATTGACTTCTGCTGTACTAAACTAACACTCATAGCCTAGAAGAGACTGAAGTGTAACTAAGTTCATGCCTGATTGTATGATTGAGCGACACTACCGTATAAGATTGTGATTGCATTGTGTGTAGGGTGTTTGTCATATGTTGGCCTAAAGCGTGCAGCTGACCCAACGTACGAAAACGCCAGTGCGAGTAGCTCGACAGCAGAGGGGCTAACAGTATCGTTCGGAACGACTGTTAGTAGTTTTGCTTCACTACAGTGTAGATTGCAATTGTGTGTGTGTGCGTGGTGTTCTCGTATTTGGCCTAAAGCGCAAAGCTGACCCGGATACGAAAACGCAGATTGCGTGTTGAGCACTCGACAGCTGAGTGGACATTTCTAGCAACAGCTAGTGGTGGCAGTGAGAAGTGTTTAAGGGGTCCCAGCCTTGTTTGTAGCTTGAACAGAGGCCAAAGCCTCATGACCCTTGGGGAGACAGTAGGCCCAAGATTGCGAATCACCAGATAATAAAGTCTTTATTAATGTGAGCTGCAGCTGCAGCTAAAGCTAACAAAATTTTGGGATGCATTAAAAGGGAAATAAAAACTCGAGATGCTAGCATAATATTGCCCCTGTTTAACTCTCTAGTAAGGCCACATCTGGAATATGGAATTCAGTTCTGGGCACCACATTACAAAAAAGATATTGCAGTTTTAGAGCAGGTGCAGAGACGAGCAACAAAATTGATGCGTGGGATGGAAGGTCTCACTTATCGAGAAAGGTTAGATAAACTGGGTTTATTTAGTCTAGAGAAAAGACGCCTTAGAGGGGATCTAATTAACATGTATAAATACATCAGAGGGCAATATAATACCTTGGCGGATGAGCTTTTTGTCCCTAGGCCTTCTCAAAGGACTAGAGGACATGATCTGCGCATGGAGGAAAAACGTTTTAGCCATTTATTTAGGAAAGGGTTCTTTACAGTTAGAGTGATTAAGATGTGGAATGCATTGCCACAGGAAGTCGTTATGGCAAACTCTATACCTGCATTTAAAGGGGGCTTAGATGCTTTCCTTGCGTTGAAAGACATCCATGGCTACAATTACTAGGTAATGCCTAATGATGTTGATCCAGGGATTTTATCTGATTGCCATCTGGAGTCGGGAAGGAATTTTTCCCTTTAGGGGCTAATTGGACCATGCCTTGTAAGGGTTTTTTCGCCTTCCTCTGGATCAACAGGGATATGTGAGGGAGCAGGCTGGTGTTGTACTTTATACTGGTTTAACTCGATGGACGTATGTCTTTTTTCAACCAAAATAACTATGTAACTATGTAACTATGTGACTCTCTGACTCTCTGTACCTGAAGACACTGGCCGTAACTCAAAATATGATAAGCAACGGTGCTTAAAATTTCGGAAATCAGACCGATGCCCCCAAAATCTTTCGGGAGGGGGCATCCTGGGCTCATTAACTGGAGGGGAGGACACTTGTGCATTAGGACCTTTAAGACGGTTAACTATCTCAGCCAGCTGGTCAGTCTGAGTCTGCTGTATGTTAACCATCTTGATGAGATCGTTAACGGTCGTGGTCAAAAGTTCAACCCGATTGCACAGTGTTTCCATTGATATTTTGGTCTGCTGTTCTGTAACAATTGATGTAGCAACACAGACGTCTGATTATGTGTGATCTGCAGTATCACCGATAATACAGACGCTATACCTGATTATGTGGTGATCTGCAGAATCACCAATAATGCAAATATAGCTAGCAGAATGACAAGTATATAGTGCTTGGTGCAACAGTAACTGAATCGTTTGACTAGACCTCACCAGAGGAGCTGGTGGGTACTATCAGTGAGCACCTCACCAGTGACAAGGGCTCACTGGTGAGTAGAGTGGTCAGACAGTCTAGGATCGGTAACAGATAGGCAGGAACAGTACAAAGTCGGTAGGCAAGAGAGTAGTGATATTTCAGGCAGAGTTCAGCAACAGAGACAGATAGGCAGAGGTACAGAATCGATTAGCAAGAGCAAGGTCAGAGATAAGCCAGAGTCATACACAGAATATCAAATACAACAATAATACAATAATCCTAGTCTTGTGTGAAATCCCTGGTTTCCTCCCAGATCAAAGCACACCGGATACTGTCTAAGGTCTGAGCGCTAACACAGAAGTATTCGCAACAGCAGACAGGTTGCGAGTGAACACCGAAGGCTTTTGAAGCAGAGGAGACCCCACGGCCGCGCCCACTCCAACCAGCCAATCCGGAGGGCCGTGAATCTCCTCTGACGTAAGCCGACCAGCTGGTCAGCTTACGCGCCTCCTCCCCGCATAAAGGTACCGTCTGCGCGACCCAGCAAGCCTATGGGCAAATGACAATCCCGTCCTCGGCGTACTAGACGCCAGAGGAGCGGGCGAACTCCCAGAGCAGGAAAGCGAGGCGGCTGCGGAGACACCCTGCGTGCCCGCAGCCGCAGTTTCAGCGGATGTTACATTGGCTTTTTCTAATATTATAACGCTCCCACTGTATTTATGATTGAACTTACTATACCATAGCTTACTATACCATAGGGGAGCATGAGGCATAGTCACCGACAAGAGAGGTCGCCTAGGTAAAAAAAGCATTCAGTACCTCACCTTTATTAAAATGAATGAGGCATGGATCCCAGAGGGCTACTGCCTGCCCGAAGACTAAATCAGTCCCCACACAGCATCTCTGCCTGCACGCTGCTGCTGCCTGCCCGAAGACTATATCAATCCCCACATAGCATCTCTGCCTGCAGGCCGCTTGTCTGCCTTCTCCGCCACCACCAACAGGGTCCAGGACTCCAAGTGGATTCCTGAATTATTAAGGCACTGCTAGCAGCGGCCGCTACCAAACATAACAATAATTTTTCTAGTGTGTGTACATGCCTAATTTTTCTGGCTGCACTGTGGCTGCAACAATAAAACAAAAAGCATGTACATGTGTCAATTCCCCTTGCCGAGCATGTACATGTGTCAATTCCCCTTGCCGATCATTACCTTACACGGTTAAGGGGCTTGCGTATCACAATGAATCAATTACCTATATGTGTGTGTTGGGGGCACACCCAAGATAAAAAGGTTGTTGCTTCATTGTGGACAGACCAAATTTGATCAGATGGACAGTCACTTTTGTTCTGTCATTGAGCTACCTCAGCCCGACCATATGGGCTTGAAAACCGCCATCGCCTGCACTCTCGCCAACGTGTGCACCAGCATGGCTATCACTACACAAACAGCTGTTTGCGGTGCGTTAAACAGTGAGTTTGGTCTGTCAGTGTGAAGCTCTACACTACTTACACTACCTGATCCATGTATACACACGCAAGATTTATGCCTCCAGTTTAGGAATGCAATGTGATTTCTGCTGCCCTGAGACAAATGCTCCGGACACGGAGCAGTACAGATTGGTGCTGATCCTTTTCTGCACTACGATGACAATTATGCGAGGTGAATAATTTTCAAAAGTACAAAAGCAGGTCTGTAACTGCAGGATCTCACAATTCTGCACTGTGCTAAGCTGTCCATCCGACACTCCATCTTAGTACACCACAATGTTCTCTGGCAGCGCATGATTTACCTCGTAGTACTTCTGGAGAACAAGGCACAGCTTCAAGCCATCCCATAATATCCTGATGTGGTCGCTGATGAAAGACTACACACATGCCCGTCTCTATGGGCGTGCGGACAGTGCCACTGCACGGGGCGCAGTGCAGCACTGAGGAGAAGGTGGGCACAGGCAGAATGACGGGACTGAAAGAGAGAGGCAGTGGCGGCGCCACGCTGGGGCTTACCCAGGCTTCAGCCCCAGCTGGTGACTCATTAGCCCCCCTAAAAGTCCCCCCCGCCGCGTCCGACCTTGCTTACTGGCTTCCCTGCCTGCACAAGGACGAGCCTCAGTACTGACGTGCCTGGGAGTCTGAATGGGAGGAGGGCTTGGGCTGGTGCTGACTGTCACCACACCACCCACCACCAGCGATCAGTCGCCGCCGCCCCGGCCCGGGTGCTGCTGCAGTATAGTACGCGCTAGGCGTATGTCACGTAACGACATCCGGCGGCGGCATGCCGGTGTTCCGGCACCACGTGACGTGCAGCGTGCCCTCCTCCTCGCCCACCCAGATACTAGTAGTTGCACCGCGGCACCCAGCATAGCCAGCCCAGGCCAGCACTCAGTTGTCGCCGGTAAGTGGTCACACCGACCCAGTGGCAGACTGGCAGTGAGTGTGACCCCCCAGCCAGCCCAGGCAGACACGGTGGCACCCACAGTGGTCAGCGGCAGCCGACTAGAGGCTACTGCAGTCTGCAGCGCAAGGTGGGTGTCCTGCTGTACTGTTCACTACTCCGGCAGCCAGCCAACTGACAAATTGTTTTTTGCACCGGTAGGCACTGCAGGCAGCCACCCAGGCCTGAGCTGCCCTCCTGAGCCTAGCACCAGCACAGCCAGGCGGCACCACCACCAACCACCACCAACCACCAGGCCCAGCCCACCCACCACCAGCCAGGAGCCAGGCCTTAGCTGCCCTGGGGCCCCCATCCTACCACCGCACCAGCCAGGCCTTAGCTGCCCTCGGGCCCCCAGCCTACCACCACCAGCCAGGCCTTAGCTGCCCTGGGGCCCCCAGCCTACCACCGCACCAGCCAGGCCTTAGCTGCCCTGAGGCCCCCAGCCTACCACCGCACCAGCCAGGCCTTAGCTGCCCTGGGGCCCCCAGCCTACCAACACCAGCCAGGCCTGAGCTGCCTTGGGGCCCCCAGCCCACCACCTTCCAGGCCTGAGCTGCCCTGGGGGGCCCCCAGTCCACCAGCCAGGCCTGAGGCTTTTTTTTTTGCACCAGCCAACCAGGCCTGAGCTGCCCCCCTGAGCTGAGCCCGGCATGGCACCACTACCAAGCCTGACTCTGAGTGCCCCCTGGGGGGCCCCAGCCCACCTACACCAGGCAGGCCTGAGGCCTTCCCAACAGACCTGAGCTGCCCTGGGGCCCCCAGCCCACCACCACCAGCCAGACCTTAACTGCCCTGGGGCCCACAGCCCACCACCACCAGGCTGGCCAGGCCTGTGATCTTCAGCTCAGCCCACCACCAGTCAAGCCTGAGCTGTCCTGGGCCTCCCAGACCACCACCACCAGCCAGGCCTGAGGCCTCCAGCCCACCACCAGTAAGGTCTGAGCTGCCCTGGGGCCTCCAGCCCACCGCCACCAGCTAAGCCTGAGCTTCCCTGGGGCCCCCAGCCCACCACCACCAGCCAGGCCTGAGCTGCCCTGGGGCCCCCAGCCCACCACCACCAGCCAGGTCTGAGCCTGAGGCCTTCCGCCCAGCCCACAACCAGCCAGGCCTGAGCTGCCCTAGTGCCCCCAGCCAGGCCTGAGGCCTCCAGCCCACCACCAGCCAGGCTTGAGGTGCCCTGGGTCCCCCAGCCCACCACCACCAGCCTGACTACATATACTGGGGACAGCTATACACCTGGCTACATATCCTGGGGACATCTATACACCTGGCTACCTATACTGGGGACACTGGCTGTATGTCATTATGTGCATTTACTGGTGAAAGGCTGCCTGTCATTATGAGCATTTACTGGTGAAAAGCTGTCTCTCATTATATGCAATGGTATCATCCTGATTTAAAATTTCTTTCATTATATGCATTTACTGGTGAAACGCTGTCTCTTATGTGCATTTACTGGTGAAACGCTGTCTCTTATATGCATATACTGGTGAAACGCTGTCTCTTATGTGCATTTACTGGTGAAACGCTGTCTCTTATGTGCATTTACTGGTGAAAAGCTGTTTCTTATGTGCATTTACTGGTGAAAGGCTGTCTGTCATTACATGTATTTACTGTAGCCTCAGTGACCTTCTCCCACCTCTTCCCTCCCCCACTAGCTCCAGTGACCTCTCCTCCCCACTAGCTCAAGTGACCTTCTGTGTCCCCCACTATCCCAAGTGTCCTCCCTCGCCACACTAGCCCCAGTGACCTCCCTCCCCCCACTAGCCCCAGTGACCTCCCTCCCCCCCACTAGCCCCAGTGACCTCCCCTCCCCCCACTAGCCCCAGTGACCTCCCTCCTTCCCACTAGCCCCAGTGACCTCCCCTCCCCCCACTAGCCCCAGTGACCTCCCCTCCCCCCACTAGCTCTAGTGACCTTCTGCGTCCCCCACTATCCCAAGTGACCTTCTCCCTCTCTCCCCCCACTAGCTCCAGTGACTTTCTCCCTCCCCCCACTAGCTTCATTGACCTCTGTCGCTTTTCCTCCCATTGTGGGAAGAGGGGGGACGCACCTCTCTGCCCTGGTCTGAGTAGTACTCTAACGCCTGGTACATAGTTACATAGTTACATAGTTATTTTGGTTGAAAAAAGACATACGTCCATCAAGTTCAACCAGTATAAAGTACAACACAAGCCTGCTACCTCACATATCCCTGTTGATCCAGAGGAAGGTGAAAAAAACCCTTACAAGGCATGGTACAATTAGCCCCTAAAGGGAAAAATTTCTTCCCGACTCCAGATGGCAATCAGATAAAATCCCTGGATCAACATCATTAGGCATTACCTAGTAATTGTAGCCATGGATGTCTTTCAACGCAAGGAAAGCATCTAAGCCCCCTTTAAATGCAGGTATAGAGTTTGCCATAACGACTTCCTGTGGCAATGCATTCCACATCTTAATCACTCTTACTGTAAAGAATCCTTTCCTAAATAAATGGCTAAAAAGTTTTTCCTCCATGCGCAGATCATGTCCTCTATTCCTTTGAGAAGGCCTAGGGACAAAAAGCTCATCCTCCAAGCTATTATATTGCCCTCTGATGTATTTATACATGTTAATTAGATCCCCTCTAAGGCGTCTTTTCTCTAGACTAAATAAACCCAGTTTATCTAACCTTTCTTGGTAAGTGAGACCTTCCATCCCACGTATCAATTTTGTTGCTCGTCTCTGCACCTGCTCTAAAACTGCAATATCTTTTTTGTAATGTGGTGCCCAGAACTGAATTCCATATTCCAGATGTGGCCTTACTAGAGAGTTAAACAGGGGCAATATTATGCTAGCATCTCGAGTTTTTATTTCCCTTTATTTAGCTTTAGCTGCAGCTGCTTGGCATTGAGTATGATTATTTAACTTGTTGTCGATGAGTACTCCTAAGTCCTTCTCCAAGTCTGATGTCCCCAACTGTATCCCATTTATTTTGTATGGTGCTAGACCAGGCATGGGCAAACTTGGTCCTCCAGCTGTTAAGGAACTACAAATCCCACAATGCATTTGCCTTTATGAGTCATGACTGTGGCTGTTAGACTCCTGCAATGCATTGTGAGACTTGTAGTTCCTCAACAGCTGGAGGGCCAAGTTTGCCCATGCCTGTGCTAGACCATTAGTACGTCCAAAATGCATGACTTTACATTTTTCAACATTGAATTTCATCTGCCATGTATGTGCCCATATAGCCATCCTATCCAGATCCTGTTGCAATATGACACTATCTTCCTGAGAGTTGATGATTCTGCCAAATTTTGTATCATCTGCAAAAATAGCAACATTGCTCACTACTGCATCTACTAGGTCATTAATAAATAAATTGAAGAGCACGGGACCAAGAACAGACCCCTGTGGTACCCCACTGCTAACAGTCTCCCATTTTGAGTACGATCCATTGACCACAACTCTTTGTTTTCTGACCAGACGCCAGTTCTCTATCCATGCACACAGACTCTTCCCCAGTCCTTGCATCCTCAACTTTTGCACCAGACTTTTGTGGGGAACAGTGTCAAAGGCCTTTGCAAAGTCCAAGTATATCACATCTACAGCATTCCCAATATCCATATTAGCATTCACTACCTCATAAAAGCTGAGCATGTTAGTCAAACAGGACCTGTCTTTCTACTATGAAGTCATGTATAGTTTCTCTTAGTAACCCCTCAAATAGTTTGCATACAACTGATGTTAAGCTTACAGGTCTATAATTTCCTGGATCTGATTTTTTGCCCTTCTTAAATAATGGGAAAACGTGGGCTGTACGCCAATCCACTGGGACTCTGCTAGTTGAAAGAGAGTCACAAAAGATAAGATAAAGGGGTTTATCTATACCTGAACTTAATTCCCTTAGGACCCGAGGATGCATGCCATCCGGGCCAGGTGCCTTGTCTATTTTTAATTTATTTAGTCTTGCCTTCACTTCTTCCTGCGTTAAGTATTTAATATTACAGTTAGAAGATTGAGACTCCTCTGCCTCTGTAATTTTCAACAGTGCTGTTTCTTTTGTGAAGACAGAAGCAAAGAAAGCGTTTAATGGTACACACCATTCAATTTCCCGTCAGATTGACAATTGAATCGATAATTTCCGGCAGGTCCGATCTGATTTCTGATCATTTTTCTGATCGATTTCCTATCACTTCTCTACAAAATTGATCAGAAAAATAATCAGAAATCAGATCGGACCTGTCAGAAATTATTGATTCGACAGTCAATCTGACGGGAAATTGCATGGAGTGTACCAGGCATTATCTGCTTTATAATCTTCTGTGTATGATCTATGGCTTTAAAGCTGGAAGTGAGTTAGTTCAGTTCCTGCTTAGACAAACTGCTGTGTGATCTCCTGTGTTGGCTTAGTAGGTGCTTTCTCTATTTCTGAACCTGTTAAAAATTGTAAAGGCCCATACCCAATTGGCATTTTTTATTTTAGATTGCTTTCACATTCACAACTTGAGAAGGCACAGGTGTTTGTACACAGCACAAGTTCTTTATGGCACCGTACAGGTCAGCGCTCGGGTATTAGCTCTGGAACTACCACAGTTATCAAAGTAACATATCATCATCATCGCCTGCACTCTCGCCAACGGGCACATGAGCATGGCCATCACTACACAAACATTGCCGCTGAGAGCTAATGACAACCCTTTGAGGCTGTTTGCGGCGGTGCGTTAAACAGTGAGTTTGGTATGTCAGTGTGAAGCAGTACACTTCTTACACTACCTGATCCAAGTGTACACACGCAAGATGTTTTAAAGCACTTTATGCCTCCAATTTACGAATGCAATGTGATTTCTGCCCTTTAGGGATTATAACCCTACTCTGCGTCAAATACCTAATTTTCCCAGGGACTTTTGTCATGTATCCCACTCCGGTATGCCCTGCTCCAGGTGTTAGATCCCTTGAAACAAGTTTTCCATCACTTTTGTGGTCAGAAATAGTCCCTGTATGTTTTAAAATTTGCCTGCCCATTGAAGTCTATGGCGGTTGGCCCAGTTTGCGCAAACCCAAACTTTTGCGGAAGTTCGCGTTCGCGGTCCGCAAAACAAAATCTGATGTTCGGGCTATGTCTATTGCTGACATAATATTGTGACTTTTTGCTAGAAGGCCTTGCTTGCTTCTCTCAATGATTGGTGACTCCAGGCCCATTTGCACTTGCCTTAGATCAAAGGAATATAAGAGGCTGGACATTTTTTGTACATAACAGTTGCTTTCCTTTGAACAGTGTATCTTGTTGGGATCCCTGTGTGTATGGCATGAATGGGAGAATGTGTGCAGGTGTGTGCCCAGCCGGCTGAGCTACAGTTTCAACTTGGAAAAGGCACCTGAAACGATATTGAACAATAGTTTTGCACTACCTAAATGGCAAGCTGGTACAGGTGACACCCAAGGTGATATGACCTGTTACTTGGCAGTAAACCCTCGCTTAGCAGTAATTCTCCGGTCCTCTGCTTCACTGAGACCTGGCTGAACGACAACATCCCGGACAACTCTTCACCTACCCTTGCTACGACCTCTTCCGAGGGAAAAAGAAAGGTGGTGGTTTCCCTCTTCCGAGGGAAAAAGAAAGGTGGTGGCATCAACACAATTTGGTGCTCTAACACGACAATCCTGGACAGGTGATGCTCCCCAGATATTGAGCTCCTTTCCATCAACTGTAGGCCTCAGTACTCCCCCAGGGAATTCACCTCCTATGTCCTCGCAGGAGTATAGATCCCCCTGGATGCCGGCATCAAGAATGCTTTTCACACACTCACACTCAGTGCAAACCTTCGCCAGAAACTGCCTCAATACAAACAACATGTCACCTTCCCCACCAGGAACCAAAATACCCTGGACCACTGTTACACGGTCCAGGGTGTACGCACAAGGTGACTCGCCGGGCAGCCCTAGGCAACTCTCTCTGACCACTGCCTAATACACCTGATCCCCACCTACAAAAGGCAGTTTGAATCCTCCAAGCCAACTGTCAGGACTGCCAAAAAGTGGTCAGAGGAGACAAAGTGGAAACTTCAGGCCTGCTTCAACAGCACCAACTGGTCAGCCCTGGAAGCTCCCTGCTTGGAGGAATGGTCAGAGAATGTTACCTCCTACATCGGTTTCTGCGAAGAGCTGTGCGTTCCAAGGAAGACAGTCAAAGTCTTCCCTAACAACAAACCCTGGTTCAACGGCAAGCTTCGCTGGCTATGGAAGGTTAAAGAAAAAGCACACAAATCTGGTACCCCAGAGGAGTTCAAGGAGGCCAGGAACACGCAAAACCGAGAGCTGGGGTTGGCCAAGAGGGACTACTCCAACAAGCTGAGGATCAACCTTCAGTCCAACAATGCTTGCGATGTCTGGAAAGGCCTCAGAGTAGCCACTAGCTTTAATGCCCCATCCTCAACACATACCTCCAAGCATTGCACTAGCTGAGGAGCTCAACAAATGCTATTGCAGGTTCGAGCACCCACCCATCCACCTGGAGGACCAGAAATCCACACCTACACTCAGCGTGCCTTTCCCCAACTCATCCCCCCACGATCAACTGCCCTTAGTTCTAGGCACAGTCCAGGAGGCTGATGTACTATGGCACCTATGGAAGCTCAACACCAGAAAAGCCTCAGGTCCAGACGGCATATCTCCAACCTGCCTGAAAACCTGTGCTAGCCAGCTGGCCCCAGTCCTCACTTCTATCTTCTAATAAAATCTGACATTATCCCAGTCCCCAAAAAACCTGGTGTCATAGATCTAAATAACTACAGACCTGTTGCCTTAATCCCAATTATCATGAAAACGTTCGAAAGACTGGTTCTCTTGCATCTGAAGCACCAAACTACCACTCTATTGGATCCCCTCCAGTTTGCTTACAGGGAGAACAAGTCAGTAGAGGACGCTGTTAATATCTGCTTGGAACACATCACAGCTCAACTGGACAGACCTAACACCTATGCCAGGATCCTACTCCTAGACTTCAGTTCCGCTTTCAACACCATCTGCCCAAACATCCTGCACGAAAACCTCCTACAACTTGGTATTGACCCCACTCTTTGCACCTGGATCAAAGACTTCCTCACCAACAGGACACAGCTAGTTAAAATTGGCAGCTGTTCATCTAGTGTTAGAACCACCAATACAGTCGCCCCACAAGGATGCGTACTATCCCAGATTCTCTTCTCACCTATCCATGATCCAAGCGATAGAGATCCCGTCATCTGAATCCCATCTGTCTCTTCTACAGTGCAGCCGCTCGCTCTGAACTTCCTGATTCTCAGATCAGACAGGAAATAGGAAGTAGTAATAGAAGTAGTAACAGAGCGGCAGCACTCTAGAAGAGACAGATGGGCTCCTCCGGATGACGGGACCTCTATTGCTTGGATCGCAATAGGTGAATGTGAGTCATTTGGTGCTGTCATTCTCCCCCGCTGCAGCTGCCTTCTCTGTTGGACTATCGTATTCACTGGGATGGAGGCTGCATGGTGGCTGTCTAGTTTGGGAGGAAATCGGTTGTTCGGTGGTGGGGGTGGTTATGTAATTCTGTCTGGGGAACGGCTTCCAGTTTGGCGGTGTCCAGAGCTTTCTGCTATTGCCAGGCTGGAGATGCAAGGGGAAAGTGCTATCTGGCCCCCTCTTCACAGGGGTGCCCCAGCCCCTGAGGGCAAATGTCCCAGCCATTCTCTGCATTTTTCCGCTGCTATTCCCTGCATTGTGCACCCACAGAGGAAAGCGGGCTGTTGCTCATAGCAACCAGTAGCTCGGCTGCCCCAGTGTGTGCGGCATGTTGCTGTGCAGCTGCATCTTCTGATTCTATTACGACATGTAGGGGGGGGGCAAATCAGTTACTTTGCTTAGGGCCCCATTTAGCCTTAATCCGGCTCTGGGGATGTGAACACCACCATAACACAAAAGAAGGCCCAGCAGAGGCTGTTCTTCCTTAGGCAACTGAGGAAGTTTGGAATGCCGCATGAACTACTGGCCAGGTTCTACACGGCCACTATTGAGTCTGTCCTCAGCTCTTCCATCACTGTCTGGTACTCTGGGGCAAGCACAAACTCCAGCGAGTGATAAAAGCCGCTGAGAGGATTATCGGGTCACCCTTGCCCCCCCCGGGAAAACCTCCACACATTCAGAATAAGGTCCAGGGCCAACAAGATCGCACGGGACTCCTTCCACCCTGGTTGCCATTTCTTGAACCTCCTTCCCTCAGGACGCCACTACAGGGCCAAAACCACCAGACACAGAGACACCTTTTTAACGCACCTGCCGAGCGTTAACAAGTGCCCAGCCAATGAACGGGAGCAGCTGACAGGCGGTGAATTCACCACCTTCAGCTGTTCGTGGAAAAGAGGCCTGTGATTTTCTCTGCCAGTTTGCTACAGCAGCGTCTCTCAAGCTGGGTGCAGCGGCACAAGCACTTCCAAGGTGTGGAACGCTGTCCATCCCTTTCTTCACATGTTTTTATCCCACTCTCACTGCAGAACTGTGCTGTTTTTCCCAGACTCGGCTGTGCTGCTCTGATTGGTCTGCTGGTGATCTCTAGTGGGCAGGTTCTGCAGAGCAGTCTGAGCCATGTCACCCATCCTAGACCTGTAATACCTGTGGGTATGGCTCTGATTGGTGGGCGGGCACAGTAGAGCTGTCGGTGCCAGCTACGAGAATCAAAGAGAGCAAGTAGGGATGGAGGGATTTGGAAGAAGGGTTATGGAGTGGTGGTTAAAGGGGTTGAGCTGCCAGCATCTGTGAAGTGCAGATTGTGGCTGCACTTCCCCACCCCTCCCCCCTCATTGCCGGAATACATCGTGATTAGTAAGCACACTGACTGAAACAAGCATGTTGACAACAGCTAGCAATCTAATCCCTACCAAGGTCAGCATTATTTGTTTTGATCAAGGGGTGCCTTGAAAAAAATTCAAAGTCACAAAGGGTTCCCTTACCTGGAAAAGTTAGAAAACCACTGTACTATAGTACATTCACCCTCTCCTCTGCCCTCCATCCCACCTTTTATTTAGATACTGTATTGCGCTGCTTGCATAGTGTAGTTGCATAGTTTGGTTGAAAAAAAGACATCCGTCAATCAAGTCCAACAAGAAAAAACAAATAAGTAAATAAAATAATAATAAATAAAATAACTTGATTTGCTATAGTAATGACTTTCCTGATCATGCCCTTTGATTCTGACATCTCTGTGTGAAGTAAGTGGCATTTTGTCATAAGATAGCAGATTGTCCTTACATTGGCTCCCAGGCTTATCTGCACCTTGCATAGTATGGCAGGAACCTGCCAGTGGTAAGGAGATTACAGACTAAAAAGATTAAACCATTTAAATCTTCACTGGAAGCTTATTCTAATGACAACCAACTGACTGCATTCTCTGAGATCAGAGAAAAACAATTGCATAATTGGCACCAGTGTACTCGGAGATAAATAAAAACCATACCTTGGTATTCTGTACTGTAGAAGCAAAATGGCTAATGTGACATGGTGTGCAGCAGCAACTACATCATATGGCCCAGTAAACGTCGAAACCCTGTGACTCTGGGAGCAGGGTGACACACTCAATATACTAAAATACAGTATGTAATCATGTAGTTATCACTAATGGGAATACAACAGCATTTATATTTCAATTGGGAATTCCACAAGTCAAGCCTTTCTTTTTGGAGCCAGGAAGTGTGGTCATCTTTACCGAAGTTGCATGTGACATCCTTTTCAGCTTTGATCTATCCTATAAAACACATTTGTAAGTGACAAAAGTTGTGGTACACCCCATGTATAAATGTAACGTGATCTAAATAAATCCAGTCAGACAGTATGGTCATGTGACACAATAACGGCACTCCTTGGAACCAAATAGGGAAAAAAGTCTTCTTTTCAGTTGAAGGAGTTGCATTTTAATTATGATGTGTGCACAGCAACAAAGTCAGTGTGACGTAAAATCTGGTTCATTCTGTTACCAACAAAAATAATTCAGCATTCTTCTGTTATCAGGATTGTTCACACAGCAAAATAGAAGTTTTGTCTTCTATTTACTTCAGAAGAGCTGCCTCAGCATTTTCCTGCAATTCGGTTGCCTCTTTTGCATACATTAACCACTTCAGGACCACAGTCTTTTCGCCCCTTAAGGACCAGAGCCTTTTTATCCATTCAGACCACTGCAGCTTTCACGGTTTAATGCTCGGTCATACAACCTACCACCTAAATGAATTTTACCTCCTTTTCTTGTCACTAATACAGCTTTCTTTTGATGCTATTTGATTGCTCCTGCGAGTTTTACTTTTTATTATATTCATCAAAAAAGACATGAATTTTGGCAAAAAAATGATTTTTTTAACTTTCTGTGCTGACATTTTTCAAATAAAGTAAAATTTCTGTATACATGCAGCGCGAAAAATGTGGACAAACATGTTTTTGATAAAAAAAAAACCCATTCAGTGTATATTTATTGGTTTGGGTAAAAGTTATAGCGTTTACAAACTATGGTGCCAAAAGTGAATTTTCCCATTTTCAAGCATCTCTGACTTTTCTGCGCACCTGTCAGGTTTCATGAGGGGCTAAAATTCCAGGATAGTACAAATACCCCCCAAATGACCCCATTTTGGAAAGAAGACATCCCAAAGTATTCAGTGAGAGGCATGGTGAGTTCATAGAAGATTTTATTTTTTGTCACAAGTTAGCGGAAAATGACACTTTCTGACAAAAAAAAGAAAAAAAAAAAGTTTCCATTTCTTCTAACTTGCAACAACAAAAAATGAAATCTGCCACGGACTCACTATGCTCCTCTCTGAATACCTTGAAGTGTCTACTTTCCAAAATGGGGTCATTTGTGGGGTGTGTTCACTGTCCTGGCATTTTGGGGGGTGCCTAATTGTAAGCACCCCTGTAAAGCCTAAAGATGCTCATTGGACTTTTGGCCCCTTAGCGCAGTTAGGCTGCAAAAAAGTGCCACACATGTGGTATTGCCGTACTCAGGAGAAGTAGTATAATGTGTTTTGGGGTGTATTTTTACACATACCCATGCTGGGTGGGAGAAATATCTCCATAAATGACAATTGTTTTATTTTTTTTTACACACAATTGTCTATTTATAGAGATATTTCTGCCACTCAGCATGGGTATGTGGAAAAATACACCCCAAAACACATTATACTACTTCTCCTGAGTACGGCGATACCACATGTGTGGCTATTTTTTGCACCCTAACTGCGCTAAGGGGCCCAAAGTTCAATGAGTACCTTTAGGATTTCACAGGTCATTTTGAGAAATTTCGTTTCAAGACTACTCCTCGCAGTTTAGGGCCCCTAAAATGCCAGGACAGTATAGGAACCCCACAAATTACCCCATTTTAGAAAGAAGACACCCCAAGGTATTCCGTTAGGAGGATGGTGAGTTCATAGAAGATTTTTTTTTTTGTCACAAGTTAGCGGAAATTGATTTTAATTGTTTTTTTTTCACAAAGTGTCATTTTCCGCTAACTTATGACAAAAAATAAAATCTTCTATGAACTCACCATACTCCTAACGGAATACCTTGGGGTGTCCTTTCTAAAATGGGGTCATTTGTGGGGTTCCTATACTGCCCTGGCATTTTAGGGGCCCTAAACCGTGAGGAGTAGTCTTGAAACCAAATGTCGCAAAATGACCTGTGAAATCCTAAAGGTACTCATTGGACTTTGGGCCTCTTAGCGCACTTAGGGTGCAAAAAAGTGCCACACATGTGGTACCGCCGTACTCAGGAGAAGTAGTATAATGTGTTTTGGGGTGTATTTTTACACATACCCATGCTGGGTGGGAGAAATATCTCTGTAAATGACAATTGTTTGATTTTTTTTTACACACAATTGTCCTTTTACAGAGAGATTTCTCCCACCCAGCATGGGTATGTGTAAAAATACACCCCAAAACACAATATACTACTTCTTCTGAGTACGGCGATACCACATGTGTGACACTTTTTTGCAACCTAGGTGCGCTAAGGGGCCTAACGTCCTATTCACAGGTCATTTTGAGGCCTTTGGATTCTAGACTACTGCTCACGGTTTAGGGCCCCTTAAATGCCAGGGCAGTATAGGAACCCCACAAGTGACCCCATTTTAGAAAGAAGACACCCCAAGGTATTCTGTTAGGAGTATGGTGAGTTCATAGAAGATTTTTTTTTTGTCACAAGTTAGCGGAAAATGACACTTTGTGAAAAAAAAAACAATACATATCAATTTCCGCTAACTTGTGACAAAAAATAAAATCTTCTATGAACTCATCATACACCTAACAGAATACCTTGGGGTGTCTTCTTTCTAAAATGGGGTCACTTGTGGGGTTCCTATACTGCCCTGGCATTTTACGGGCCCAAAACTGTGAGTAGTCTGGAAACCAAATTTCTCAAAATGACTGATCAGGGGTATAAGCATCTGCAAATTTTGATGACAGGTGGTCTATGAGGGGGCAAATTTTGTGGAACCGGTCATAAGCAGGGTGGCCTCTTAGATGACAGGATGTTTTGGGCCTGATCTGATGGATAGGAGTGCTAGGGGGTGACAGGAGGTGATTGATGGGTGTCTCAGGGGGCGGTTAGAGGGGAAAATAGATGCAATCAATGCACTGGGGAGGTGATCGGAAGGGGGTCTGAGGGGGACCTGAGGGTTTGGCCGAGTGATCAGGAGCCCACACGGGGCAAATTAGGGCCTGATCTGATGGGTAGGTGTGCTAGGGGGTGACAGGAGGTGATTGATGGGTGTCTCAAGGTGTGATTAGAGGGGGGAAATAGATGCAAGCAATGCACTAGCGAGGTGATCAGGGCTGGGGTCTGAGGACGTTCTGAGGTGTGGGCGGGTGATTGGGTGCCCGCAAGGGGCAGATTAGGGTCTAATCTGATGGGTAACCGTGACAGGTGGTGATAGGGGGTGATTGATGGGTAATTAGTGGGTGTTTAGAGGAGAGAAGAGATGTAAACACTGCACTTGGGAGGTGATCTGATGTCGGATCTGCGGGCGATCTATTGGTGTGGGTGGGTGATCAGATTGCCCGCAAGGGGCAGGTTAGGGGCTGATTGATGGGTGGCAGTGACAGGGGGTGATTGATGGGTGGCAGTGACAGGGGGTGATTGATAGGTGATTGACAGGTGATCAGTGGGTTATTACAGGGAATAACAGATGTAAATATTGCACTGGCGAATTGATAAAGGGGGGTCTGAGGGCAATCTGAGCGTGTGGGCGGGTGATTGGGTGCCCGCAAGGGGTAGATTAGGGTCTAATCTGATGGGTAACAGTGACAGGTGGTGATAGGGGGTGATTGATAGGTGATTGATGGGTAATTAGTGGGTGTTTAGAGGAGAGAATAGATGTAAACAATGGATTTGGGACGTAGTGTAGTGGGGGTGTCTCAGCACCTTGCAGGGAAAAAAAATATAGGAGACAAATACGGGAGCCCAATAGTGTAGTATATTAGTATGCAATTGAAAAAAGAAATTTCAATAAATTACTACTCACAAAAGGAGGTTGCAAGGGCAACCAACCGTAGGAAGCAGGTGGAGACCATAAACCCGACTCCACTCGGGGTAGTCCCAGCCGGGACCTGGATGTGGTCGCTCTCCTTGAAAAAGTAGGGACAGGTGTCCACTGTGGGACACCCACAGGTGGTCTGTCACCACCCCTCAAACACAGATTGTTTGGGGGTATAGCTATGCACAATTGAAGGTAAAGAGGCGCCCTGGTTGAAATAAAAGCATCTAAAAACAGCTTAAAATCGAGGAAATAATATGAGGTGGCTTACCTCAATAACGAAATCCTTGTATATGACAAAAGATTTTTATTTAGCACAGGCAACGCGTTTCGCGGGTCCAAGCCCGCTTCATCAGGCCAATAAAAGTGCCTACAATAGTGAAAGAGCTCCTCAGTATAACTATATCGACAGCGTTATAGGTTAATACAATGAATACTTATGCATTATACATTTATATCCCAATAGTATACATACCACTGGGTTAAATGAAAACGATCGAATGATTCGATAGATCCATCAATCAGAAAAACGATTTTTCGAAAAAGTAAATTTAACCTAATTTAAGGATCTAGACTGCCGATCTAAAATGGGAGATGGTAAATATGCAAATGCAGTGTTCAGCTGCATTTGAAGGTATTTATATAATGTTCAAAAATCAACAGTCCATGGGCCTGATTCACAAAGCCGCGCAAACCGTCCGGCACGGGTGCGGCAAACAGCCAGCACGCGAAGCGCCGCCCGCGGCCTCCCGCGCGCGCAAAACGCCGCAACCCACGCGACCTCGGCAAAACGCGTTTGCAATAGTCCGCGACCGCGCGAATCGCGGCACCCCACGCGCGCAAAAGCCCGCGAACGGCACCCCACGCGCCAACCACCCAGCACACCCGCGCCAAACAGCCCGCACGCCCCCGCGAACCAAGCCCACATGCCCAAAATTTCCATATGCTGGAGGAGGTTTTTATAACAAAAATTAATTAAAAACTAAAGTTATAAAATATATATATATACAGATATACATACACATACATACATATATATATATACACACATATACACGCAGCCACAAATTAAATTAATAATAAAATAATAATAATAGTACTAATAATGCACAAATTACATATGCAAGAATCCAGCATTCATAGTACAGTATAGGAGATATTTATCTTGCCCATGAATATATAGCTTATAAGATAGACTAAAGTGCATATATCAATCTAAAAAAAGGGGGAACAATTATCACAAGACTTGGCCAGGTATAAATAGACATGTGTCTGACACTAACTGACACTTTAAGAATACCTGGTCATTGATATCATAAAAACAGCAAAAAACTGTGCATAGTTTAAACAGCAGGGGGAGCGCTTCATATAACTGTAATAATGGGAGTAAGCTTGACTTACCAAATGAACAAGTCGATATGGCAAAGGGAGCCTCTAATGGAGACTCTGAAGAGCTGCAATATATATTAGCTTTGCTAATCTCTGCAGCTGCAGTAATGAGAGCTCAACGAGGGGTGGATCAGATGTTCAGAGGGTGGGATGACATCACATAAGATGATGACTTCCGCAGGAAGTTGTGGCGCCGCCATCTTGGTTTAGGGCATTGATATATATATTGTGGGAAACTCGCCAGTGCTCATGTATGTTAGACATAACAGCAGCTGAAAGAACCCTGTTGCTGTTCTGTCACTAGATGGCAGCAAAGTGCACAATGTTTCTATTAGTAGGGTAATACAGCGTTTTCTTAGATTAGGCAAATAGAAATAAATACATTTTCTCATGACTTAATTTTGTGCTAATGTGCATATAGATATTCAGTGTGTGATCCTGCTTAACCCTTTGGGGATCTATTTTTCAGAGATAAAGAAATAAAAGGTTTTACATATAGCCTGATTTTTTTTTTTTTTGGGGGGGGGGGAGGGAGGAATGAGGGGGGGGTCTGGGTAACAGGGCAGAAAATAGAGAGGAGGAAGGGAAAAAAGATAAAGTGAATCATCTTATGTGATGTCATCCCACCCTCTGAACATCTGATCCACCCCTCGTTGAGCTCTCATTACTGCAGCTGCAGAGATTAGCAAAGCTAATATATATTGCAGCTCTTCAGAGTCTCCATTAGAGGCTCCCTTTGCCATATCGACTTGTTCATTTGGTAAGTCAAGCTTACTCCCATTATTACAGTTATATGAAGCGCTCCCCCTGCTGTTTAAACTATGCACAGTTTTTTGCTGTTTTTATGATATCAATGACCAGGTATTCTTAAAGTGTCAGTTAGTGTCAGACACATGTCTATTTATACCTGGCCAAGTCTTGTGATAATTGTTCCCCCTTTTTTTAGATTGATATATGCACTTTAGTCTATCTTATAAGCTATATATTCACGGGCAAGATAAATATCTCCTATACTGTACTATGAATGCTGGATTCTTGCATATGTAATTTGTGCATTATTAGTACTATTATTATTATTTTATTATTAATTTAATTTGTGGCTGCGTGTATATGTATATGTGTGTATATATATATATGTATGTATGTGTATGTATATCTGTATATATATATATTTTATAACTTTAGTTTTTAATTAATTTTTGTTATAAAAACCTCCTCCAGCATATGGAAATTTTGGGCATGTGGGCTTGGTTCGCGGGGGCGTGCGGGCTGTTTGGCGCGGGTGTGCTGGGTGGTTGGCGCGTGGGGTGCCGTTCGCGGGCTTTTGCGCGCGTGGGGTGCCGCGATTCGCGCGGTCGCGGACTATTGCAAACGCGTTTTGCCGCGGTCGCGTGGGTCGCGGCGTTTTGCGCGCGCGGGAGGCCGCGGGCGGCGCTTCGCGTGCTGGCTGTTTGCCGCACCCGTGCCGGACGGTTTGCGCGGCTTTGTGAATCAGGCCCATGGACTGTTGATTTTTGAACATTATATAAATACCTTCAAATGCAGCTGAACACTGCATTTGCATATTTACCATCTCCCATTTTAGATCGGCAGTCTAGATCCTTAAATTAGGTTAAATTTACTTTTTCGAAAAATCGTTTTTTCTGATTGATGGATCTATCGAATCATTCGATCGTTTTCATTTAACCCAGTGGTATGTATACTATTGGGATATAAATGTATAATGCATAAGTATTCATTGTATTAACCTATAACGCTGTCGATATAGTTATACTGAGGAGCTCTTTCACTATTGTAGGCACTTTTATTGGCCTGATGAAGCGGGCTTGGACCCGCGAAACGCGTTGCCTGTGCTAAATAAAAATCTTTTGTCATATACAAGGATTTCGTTATTGAGGTAAGCCACCTCATATTATTTCCTCGATTTTAAGCTGTTTTTAGATGCTTTTATTTCAACCAGGGCGCCTCTTTACCTTCAATAATGGATTTGGGAGGTGATCTGATGTCGGATCTGCGGGCGATCTATTGGTGTGGGTGGGTGATCAGATTGCCCGCAAGGGGCAGGTTAGGGGCTGATTGATGGGTGGCAGTGACAGGGGGTGATTGATGGGTGGCAGTGACAGGGGGTGATTGATAGGTGATTGACAGGTGATCAGTGGGTTATTACAGGGAATAACAGATGTAAATATTGCACTGGCGAATTGATAAAGGGGGGTCTGAGGGCAATCTGAGCGTGTGGGCGGGTGATTGGGTGCCCGCAAGGGGTAGATTAGGGTCTAATCTGATGGGTAACAGTGACAGGTGGTGATAGGGGGTGATTGATAGGTGATTGATGGGTAATTAGTGGGTGTTTAGAGGAGAGAATAGATGTAAACAATGGATTTGGGAGGTGATCTGATGTCGGATCTGCGGGCGATCTATTGGTGTGGGTGGGTGATCAGATTGCCCGCAAGGGGCAGGTTAGGGGCTGATTGATGGGTAGCAGAGACAGGGGGTGATTGACTGGTGATTGACGGGTGATTGACGGGTGATTGACAGGTGATCAGGGGGGATAGATGCATACAGTACACGGGGGGAGGGGTCTGGGGGGGGGTCTGGGGAGAATCTGAGGGGTGGGGGGTGATCAGGAGGGGGCAGTGGGCAGGGGGGGGGATAAAAAAAAAATAGCGTTGACAGATAGTGACAGGGAGTGATTGATGGGTGATTAGGGGGGTGACTGGGTGCAAACAGTGGTCTGGGGGGTGGGCAGGGGGGGGTCTGAGGGGTGCTGTGGGCGATCAGGGGGCAGGGGGGGGGGGGAATCAGTGTGCTTGGGTGCAGACTAGGGTGGCTGCAGCCTGCCCTGGTGGTCCCTCGGACACTGGGACCACCAGGGCAGGAGGCAGCCAGTATAATAGGCTTTGTATACATTACAAAGCCTATTATACTATTTCCATGCGGCGATCCGGGTGCTAGTAACCCGCCGGCGCTTCCGAACGGCCGGCGGGTTACTACGAGCGGTGGGCGGAGCCAGTCCCCGGCGGCTGATCGCAGCACGAATGACGCGATCGCCGCATAGCCACCCACGCAGCCGCCCCCCGCCGATGGGCGTATTGCGGTCGTTTGGGCCCGGTCTTTGCCGCCGCCCATCGGCTGGGGGCGGTCGTTAAGTGGTTAAGTTATGGGTTCATTAACCCTTGCAATGAAACAAAAAAAAGTGAACACAGGCAAATTCTCAGTAAGCTTGGGATGATATTTACCACTAGCCAACCCGCGTCGTAGCATACGCCGCATCTATCTATCTAATAGAGTACGTGCCTCAACCTTGAAGCAAGAAGAAGTAGGCTTTCCATGAGAAAATGTATGCGTGCTCAAACACCAAGTTTAACCCTAGCAAGTCTGGCTTTGCAAATCCGGCCTAATTGGCTATACATGAGGCAATGCTCATGCAAATATGCATTTGCTTTCGCATGCCAAACTATGCAGGGTCCAAAAAACAATACCGCAAAGCGATCGCCCTGCGGGTATTAGTTCATGCTACATTAGCACTATCCAGCAGGAGCGCCACGGGGAGAATTCCGAATGCCCCCATACAACCGGGGGACTGCGGGGTCCCAGGCTCTCTTACTGCCTGGGAACCACAGCGGCACCCCGGAGGGGGAGGCTGGGTGGCGCAGCTGCACCCCCCCCCCAAGTGTGGTCAGCGCCGGGGAGAGCCATCCACACCCACCTCCCAATATTAAAAACAGGCACTTACCTTAACGTCCATTGCGTTCTGCAACATGCACATTAACTTGGGGGCACCACATGAGAAAGGAGTGAAGCATGGGTCACCCCGAGCAGTAGAGCTCAAGGCTGGCTCACATACAACACTCTGGGGTGGGGGGAGGACAGGCGCAGACAACTCACTCCAGGGCTCACACCACCAGAGCAAGCCATCCACCACCTGCCTCCAAAGGATACAACTGCAAAAAATGCTTTCCATGAGAAAAAATTTTGCGTGCTCAAACACCAAGTTTAACCCTAGCAAGTCTGGCTTTCCAAATCTGGCCTAATTGGCTATTCATGAGGCAATGCTCATGCAAATATGCATTTGCTTTCGCATGCCAAACTATGCAGGGTCAAAAAACCAATACTGCAAAGTGCTCTCTCGGTGCCTGGGAACCACAGCGGCACCACGGAGTGGGAGGCTGGGTGGCGCAGCTGCCCCCCCCCCAAGCGTGGCCCGCGCTGGGGAGAGCCGTCCGCACCCACCTCCTAATATTAAAAACAGCCACTTACCTTAACGTCCATTGGGTTCTGCTACATGCGCATTAATTTTCTCATGGAAAGCATTTTGTGCAGTTTGTATCCTTTGGAGGCAGGTGGTGGATGGCTTGCTCCGGTGGTGTGAAAACCCTGGAGTGAGTGCGCCTGTCCGACCCCCCCCCCCCCCCTCTGGAGTGCTGTATGTGAGACAGCCCTGAGCTCTAAAGCTCGGGGTGACCCATGCTTCTCTCCTTTCTCATGTGGTGCCCCCAAATTAATGCGCATGTAGCAGAACGCAATGGACGTTAAGGTAAGTGCCTGTTTTTAATATTGGGAGGTGGGTGCAGACGTCTCTCCCCGGCGCTGGCCACACTTGGGGGGGGGGGGGGTCGCTGTGGTTTCCAGGCAGTGAGAGAGCCTGGGACCCTGCGGTCCCCCCAGTTGTATAAAAAGGGGGCATTGGGAATCCTCCCCGTGGCGCTCCTGGAGGCCTGGAGCACACCAAAAACGGCTAGCAGATCCGCAAAATGCTAGCAGATTTTGAAACGCTTTTTCTTATTTTTCTGTAGCATTTCACGTAGCATTTTGCGGTTTTGTAAAGCGTTTTTGGTGTAGTAGATTTCATATATTGTTACAGTAAAGCTGTTACTGAACAGCTTCTGTAACAAAAACGTCTGCAAAACCGCTCTGAACTGCCGTTTTTCAGAGCGGTTTGCGTTTTTCCTATACTTTACATTGGAGGCAGAAACGCCTCCGCAATCCAAAAAATGCCTCACCTCGGGAGTATGCGTTTCAGCAAAATGCCTCCCGGGTACTTATCCGTTAGCCGGGCGCATCCGGCAGGTGGCGCTAATTACTATTCCCCCTCCAGGCCGACATGGATAGTAGGGAAAGATGTAACTCTGGTGGAGTTTTGTCGCCACCTGCCGGATGTGCCCAGCTAACGGATAAGTACCGCCTCCCGCTCTGGTGTGCACCAGCCCATTGAAATACATTACCCAAGCGTATCCGCAGCCGCAAGTGGATCGCAAAACGCTGCCGAACCGCTCTGGTGTGCACTAAGCCGGATAGTGCTAATGTAGCATGTAGCAGGGTGACTGCTTTGTGGTATTAGTTTGTGCATGCATTTGCATGAGCATTGCCTCATGAATAGCCAATTAGGCCAGATTTGCAATGTCAGACTTGCTAGGGTAAGGCCTCTTTTCCATGGACTGTGAATAGGCAGTGAAATCTCAAACTTTCACAACTGCTCACTGCTGCCTGGTAACTGCTCACTGCTGCCTGGTAACTGCTTGCTGCTGCCTGGTAACTGCTTGCTGCTGCCTGGTAACTGCTTGCTGCTGCCTGGTATCTGCTCACTGCTGCCTGGTAACTGCTTGTTGCTGCCTGGTATCTGCTCACTGCTGCCTGGTAACTGCTTGCTGCTGCATGGTAACTGCTTGTTGCTGCCTGGTATCTGCTCACTGCTGCCTGGTAACTGCTTGCTGCTGCCTGGTAACTGCTTGTTGCTGCCTGGTATCTGCTCACTGCTGCCTGATAACTGCTTGCTGCTGCCTGGTAACTGCTTGTTGCTGCCTGGTATCTGCTCACTGCTGCCTGGTAACTGCTTGCTGAGCACACAGCTCAACAGTCCATGGAAAAGAGGCCTTAAACTTGGTGTTTGAGCACGCATACATTTTCTCATGCAAAGTACTTCTTCTTCTTGTTTGAAGGTTGAGGCACTTAGTCTATTATATATATAGATATAGATGTTTATCTTTTTTCTTTGTTGAACTTGATGGACAGATGTCTTTTAAAAAAAAAAAAAACAATCAAGTTTTGATTTTACAGGGTGCAGGGAAAATTGCCAGAATATATTTTACATCAAGGATTGTAACTTGTACATAAATGAAATCACAATTATCACATGTAAGTAGCTGTCTAAATGCCCTAGGACAGGGAAGGATGAGGAATAAGGGATGGTAGGTGAAAGGAGATGGGAGGTAGAGATGGCTCGAATGGTCCATCCAGCGTGTAGTCCGCGTGGATATCAGCTACCCGCACCCGCGGTAGGAAGTGAACACATGGTGCGTTCAACCCACCCCCTATACCTCGTCATTGGGCTAAACTTTGACCCTCTACATCACAGTCTGCAGACACATGGCAGCCAATCCTGGACCCTTGCCCCCCCCCCCCCCCCATATAAAAACCCTGCAGCGTCGGCCATGTTCTCAGTCTGCTGATGCTGCTATTAGTGAGAGGAAGGGAGAGGTTGCTGGAGAGATTAGGTTGTTACTTTGCTCCTATTCTTCTGATGTGTTTTTTTTTTTTGTGTGTGTGTCTGGCACTGACAGTCTGACACTGCATAGATACAGCCCTGTCTGTCGCAGCTTTGCCAGGGCCAGCCAGCACATAGTATTGCCACTGCATATCTTTCAAAAAAGCTCCTTTGAGAGCTAATATTCTTCTGATGTGTATTTTTTGTGCGTGTGACACTGACACTGCATAGATACAGCCCTGTCTATCGTAGCTGGCCCTTGCTGTATTATTGTGCCAGACCCAGCACACTGTATTACCACTGTGCATACCTTTCCTTTGTATCTGTGTGACAGCATACTGTATTATACCAGTGCATACCTTTCCACTGTATCTGTGTGACAGCATACTGTATTATGTAGAAATAAAAAGAAGGTGTGCTGTGGATATATAGGATAAAAATACCCCCGTTTGGGGTCTGGATACTTTATTAGCAAAAATAATTATACATACACTCACCTAAAGGATTATTAGGAACACCTGTTAAACTTCTCATAAACCTCCCTGGCATTCAGCTTCTGCTGGATTTCTGTGCAAAAAGTGATCCAATTAATTTTCATAACCATTTTTCCTGTAACTTGCCAAAATGTGTCACGCAAGGGCCTTGTAACGATCAGTGGTATCTCTGCTGACCAGAATGAGTTCAATCAGGAAAGTCAGTATTTTAATCAGAGTGATCACACGTGTATTTGTGCACAGTAATACAGGAGTACTCCTATGTGATAGCCCTTGGCTGTAGGGCAGAAGGATCGTCAGAAGTTCAGGCAAGGTTCATACACAATAAGGCATACAATGAGTAGTAATTAATAGGTATTACTATTAAGAACTATCAATAATAATACTCTAGCTTTGTGTGAATCCCCGGGGTCCTGCCGGATCAAACACACGAAGATCTGAAAGCTTAACCACAAGGTATCAGCAACAGCAGACAACGATCTACTGACAGCCCGGGTCTTAAATGCAGAAGACAATACCCGTGGCTCCACCCAATCGCTTCAGCCAATCAGAGGCGTAGTCAGACCAGAGTAGTCAGCTGACCGGCTGGTCAGCTGACTCGCCTCCTCAATGCATAAAGGTCCTGTCTCCGGGTACACGTGTGCGCTCTTCTGTCCTGAGAGAGACTGGAGAGACCTGACCTGCTGGGAAGAGATGACGGGGAGGCAGCGGCGGAACCAGCCGTGACGTCAGGCGCGGGAGCGGCGGTCGCACCGCTCTCCTCTGCAAAGGTAACTTTGACATTGCTGACATTAGCCCCCTCGAGGCGTGGCCTCCGGACACGCCCCTGAAGCGCTTTCTGGATGTAATAAGTGGAACTGCTTCTTTAATTCCTCAGCATGAAGATGACGAGCCGGGACCCATGACCTCTCCTCAGGACCATACCCCTTCCAGTGGACCAAATACTGCAGAGAGTTCTGCACCCTCCGAGAATCTAAAATTTCCTCTACCTCATATTCTGGTTCTCCATCCACAATTACTGGGGGGGGGGGGGGGGCTCTGCATACACAGCTGGCTTAAGTAAAGAGACGTGAAAAGACTTTACCCCCTTCATGATAGCTGGAAGGGCAACCCTGTATGCCACCTCATTAATTTTTTCTGTAGCGGGGTATGGACCAATATACTTTTGCCCCAATTTGGCTGAGGGCTGTCTCAGGGCTCGAAACAGCGGGACAATGCATCAGCCTTAACGTTCTTATTACCCGGCTTGTACGTGATTATAAATCGGAACCACAAAAAGAAGAGTGCCCAGCGAGTTTGTCTCGGGTTGAGCCTCTTAGCACCCTTAATATATTCCAGATTTTTGTGATCTGTATATACTGTATTAACATGCTCCGCCCCCTCCAGCTAGTGTCGCCACTCCTCGAATGCCATTTTTATGGGCAAGAGCTCCCTGTTGCCAATATCATAATTTTTCTCCGCTGGGGAGAATTTGCGGGAAAAAAAAGCACAGGGCAGGGGTGTAAACGCCCTTGAGTACCAGAATATTGGGACAGTACAGCCCCCACTCCAACTTCGGAGGCATCTACTTCCACAATAAATGGACATGTAACATCCACATGATGCAAGATGGGAGCAGCTAGTGTTGGGCGAACACCTAGATGTTCGGGTTCGCGAACGTTCGCCGAACATCGCCGCGATGTTCGGGTGTTCGCGCCGAACTCCGAACATAATGGAAGTCAATGGGGACCCGAACTTTCGTGCTTTGTAAAGCTTCCTTACATGCTACATACCCCAAATTTGCAGGGTATGTGCACCTTGGGAGTGGGTACAAGAGGAAAAAAAATATTTGAAAAAGAGCTTATAGTTTTTGAGAAAATTGATTGTAAAGTTTCAAAGAAAAAACTGTCTTTTAAATGTGGAAAATGTCATGTTTCTTTGCACAGGTAACATGCTTTTTGTCGCCATGCAGTCATAAATGTAATACAGAGAAGAGGTTCCAGGAAAAGGGACCAGAAACGCTAACCCAGCAGCAGCAGCAGCACACGTGAGGGAACAGGAGAAGCCGCAGGAGGAGAAGGCCACGCTTTTTGAGACACAACATCCCAGGCCTTGCATGAGGACAAATAGCGTGCGGATATAGCAATGCTTTTTGCCGCCATGCAGTCATAAATGTAATAAAGATGAGAGGTTCAATAAACAGGGACCGGAAACGCTAACCCAGCAGCAGCAGCAGCACACGTGAGGGAACAGGAGGAGCCGCAGGAGGAGAAGGCCACGCTTTTTGAGACACAACATCCCAGGCCTTGCATGAGGACAAATAGCGTGCGGATATAGCAATGCTTTTTGCTGCCATGAAGTCATAAATCTAATAAAGATGAGAGGTTCAATAAACAGGGACCGGAAACGCTAACCCAGCAGCAGCAGCAGCACACGTGAGGGAACAGGAGGAGCCACAGGAGGAGAAAGCCACGCTTTTTGAGACACAACATCCCAGGCCTTGCATGAGGACAAATAGCGTGCGGATATAGCAATGCTTTTTGCCGCCATGCAGTCATAAATGTAATAAAGATGAGAGGTTCAATAAACAGGGACCGGAAACGCTAACCCAGCAGCAGCAGCAGCAGCACACGTGAGGGAACAGGAGGAGCCGCAGGAGGAGAAGGCCACGCTTTTTGAGACACAACATCCCAGGCCTTGCATGAGGACAAATAGCGTGCGGATATAGCAATGCTTTTTGCCGCCATGCAGTCATAAATGTAATAAAGATGAGAGGTTCAATAAACAGGGACCGGAAACGCTAACCCAGCAGCAGCAGCAGCACACGTGAGGGAACAGGAGGAGCCGCAGGAGGAGAAGGCCACGCTTTTTGAGACACAACATCCCAGGCCTTGCATGAGGACAAATAGCGTGCGGATATAGCAATGCTTTTTGCCGCCATGCAGTCATAAATGTAATAAAGATGAGAGGTTCAATAAACAGGGACCGGAAACGCTAACCCAGCAGCAGCAGCACACGTGAGGGAACAGGAGGAGCCGCAGGAGGAGAAGGCCACGCTTTTTGAGACACAACATCCCAGGCCTTGCATGAGGACAAATAGCGTGCGGATATAGCAATGCTTTTTGCCGCCATGCAGTCATAAATGTAATAAAGATGAGAGGTTCAATAAACAGGGACTGGAAACGCTAACCCATCACAGATGGTCATTGTTCAAGTTACTTGGTTGGGGTCCAGGAGTGTTGCGTAGTCGTTTCCAATCCAGGATTGATTCATTTTAATTTGAGTCAGACGGTCTGCATTTTCTGTGGAGAGGCGGATACGCCGATCTGTGACGATGCCTCCGGCAGCACTGAAACATCGTTCTGACATAACGCTGGCTGCCGGGCAAGTCAGCACCTCTATTGCGTACATTGCCAGTTCGTGCCAGGTGTCTAGCTTCGATACCCAATAGTTGAAGGGTGCAGATGGATTGTTCAACACAGCTACGCCATCTGACATGTAGTCCTTGACCATCTTCTCCAGGCGATCGGTGTTGGAGGTGGATCTGCACGCTTGCTGTTCTGTGGGCTGCTGCTGCATGGGTGTCATAAAGGTCCCACTCCAAGGACACTGCCGATACCATTCCCTTTTGGGCACTAGCTGCGGCTTGTGTTGTTTGCTGCCCTCCTGGTCGTCCTGGGTTTGCGGAAGTCAGTCTGTCGGCGTACAACTGGCTAGAGGAGGGGGAGGATGTCAATCTCCTCTCTAAAGTCTCCACAAGGGCCTGCTGGTATTCTTCCATTTTGACCTGTCTGGCTCTTTCTTCAAGCAGTTTTGGAACATTGTGTTTGTACCGTGGATCCAGAAGGGTATAAACCCAGTAATTGGTGTTGTCCAGAATGCGCACAATGCGTGGGTCGCGTTCAATGCAGTCTAGCATGAATTGAGCCATGTGTTTCAGAGTCCTGCCAGAATCCTCATCATCCTCTTGTGAGCGTTGTGATAGTTGTTGTGATGCATCATAGTCGTCACCTTCTTCCTGGTCTGCTTCTGCTGACCATTCGCGCTGAATTGTGGAAGTCCAACGTGCACCGCTCTGGCCCTCGTCAGTGGTGGCATGAAATTCCTGCTCCAACTCCAGCTGTTCCTCCTCCTCTTCTTCGTCATAGCTGCTGGGGCCAGCGTTTCCTGAGGCGGATGGCCTGATGTTGGTACCATCACGCTGATCGTTTTCTCCCTCAGATTCCCCCAGTTGCATCATGACAGCTGTTTCCTTGATTTTCAACATCGACCTCTTCAGTAAACACAGCAGTGGTATGGTAATGCTGACTGAAGAGTTGTCACTGCTCACAAGCAACGTGGATTGCTCAAAATTTTGGAGGACTTGGCAGAGGTCCAACATGTTGGCCCAATCGGATCCACAGAAGCTTGGCAGCTGTCCGGATGCGCCTCGGTACTGCGCCGTCATGTACTGGACCACTGCACTCTTCTGCTCGCAAAAGCGGGCTAGCATGTGCAGCGTAGAATTCCAGCGTGTAGGGACATCACACAGCAAGCGATGGTGGGGGAGATTGAAGCGCTCCTGCATCTTGGCGAATGCCCCCGAAGCAGTACTGGAATTTCTGCAATGTTTGGCCACTCGTCGCACCTTCAACAGAAGATCGGCCACGCCTGGGTATATCCTCAGGAACCGCTGAACTACTAGGTTCATCACGTGCGCCAGGCAAGGGATGTGTGTCAGCTTAGCCAACCTTAAAGCGCGAATGAGATTACTCCCATTATCACACACAACCATGCCCGGTTTCAGGTCCAGCGGTGCCAGCCACAAATCCGTCTGTTCCTTTATTCCCCTCCAAATTTCCTCCCCTGTGTGCTGCTTATCCCCAAGGCAGATCAGCTTCAGCAACGCTTGCTGACGCATGCCAACAGCTGTGCTGCACTGCTTCCACGATCCTACTGCTGTTGGGTTAGCGTTTCCGGATGAGGTACAGCTTTGAGATGCGTTGGAGGAGAAGGAGTCAGAGAGGTAGGTGCTGCTGTTGTTATCCAGTGGGAGGGACGGTGGTGCAGCTGTTTGCGGCGTGGGCAACACCCGCGCCGTAGCAGGTGAGGAATCGCTGCCAGGCTCCACAAGGTTCACCCAGTGCGTGGTAAGGGAGATGTATCGACCCTGGCCGAACGCACTCGTCCAGGTGTCAGTGGTGAGGTGAACCTTGCAGGCAACGGCATTCTTCAAGCTTCGGGTTATTTTGCTGACCACGTGCTCATGCAACTCAGGCACTGCAGAGCGCGCAAAGTGGTAGCGGCTGGGAACCACGTAACGTGGGATGGCCACTGACATCATGCCCTTGAAGCTGTTTGTCTCCACCACTCGATATGGCAGCATTTCGCAGGCCAGAAGCTTGGCTATGCTGGCTGTTACTGCCACGGCCCGGGGGTCATTTGCTGGCAATTTCCTCTTGCGCTCAAACATCTCCGACACAGACAACTGAACCGTAGCGCTGCACACGGAAGGGCTGTTGGTTGTTGTGTTTGATGAACACTGGGAGACCTCAAGAGCACTACTCCGGAAAGTGACAGTGTCAGCGTCGTCTGATGTTTGTGAATGTTGTGAACCACGCAATGGCTGGGCTACTGCTGCTGCTGAGGCGGGTCTGGTGGTGAGTCTGGTGAACCCAAGGGAGGCAGTGTTGCTGGTACCCTGTCCTGCCGCGTTTGCCCACAGAGTGGGATGTTTGGATAGCATGTGGCGGCTCATGCTGGTGGTGGAGAGGTTGTTAATACTTTCCCCCCTGCTCAGGCGCGTCTTGCACAGCTTGCAAATCGCCATGGTAACATCCTCAGTGCAGTCTTCAAAGAAAGCCCAGACTTTGGAGCACCTGCCTTGCTGGCGATTTCTGTTTGCTCCTCTTTTGCCTCTCACTTGAACTTCCACGCTTGTGGTGCCTGAAATTGCGCGCCGCCTACCTTGTGGCACAAGGCGAACTCGTGCAGCAGTGGGTTCTTCAACAGACTCATCTGTGCTGCTGCTACGACAGCGATGTTCTCGTTCACAAACAAAATCTGGGTCTCTGTCCACATTGTCCATACCCTCCTCTTCCATCTCCTGAAACTCGTCATATGTCATTGTGGGGGGCCGCCGCCGTGGAGTAGAGCTCCCCAGAACAACCTCTGCGCAGCTCACTCCAACGTCGTCTTCCAGATCTTGTCGGCCGACCTTTCTCCTGGAAAGGAACAAGAGGAATTAAGAATATATAATCTATCTGACACCCCTCTGAGTGAAGCTGTCCTCTCTGTGTTGGGAAGAGGGTTGAATTTTTGCCCTACGGTAGAATTCGACTTTGTAAAATTTGAGCAAGAACTGTTTATTAATACAAGAAAATTAGCTCTTCATAGGTTCTTCTCCACAAAAGCAACAACTACTGACAGCAGAGCGAACAATGACAGGTCTATCATTCCATTGCTGGTGGGACCCCAGGAGGACTACTGGGACCAACAGACCCTACGAGATCTCTGTGAACTTGCAGAAACCCATACCCCCAATGAAGTTGATATTCAACGCCCACTACCCCACAATATAGGTAATAAATCCAATTTCAATCCTCCAACTGTCCCTGGGGGGTCAGTGGAACTGTTCTATCAGAAGGTCTTGAGAGACATTAAATCTTTAATTTACCCCAAAGCAGCCCCGAATCTTTCTAAAGCAGAACGAGACGCCCTTCAATGGTTACAAGAAAGAACAGACTTGACTGTTAGGGAAGCAGATAAGGGGGGTGGGGTTGTGATTCTCAAGACTGAGGATTATCATACAGAATGTCTTCGGCAACTTGAGGACAGTTCCACGTATTCTAAGTTGCCTTCAAATCCCATCCCTACCTACACAGGGGAATTGAAAAAATTATTACACAAGGGTTTGATGGATGGGGCTATGAATAGATCCGTTGCCAACAAGCTGTTACCAGAACACCCACGGAGCCCGGTGTGGTACTGTATCCCAAAGATACATAAGACCTTGGAGTGCCCACCGGGCCGTCCGATAGTGTCGGCTATAGGGTCATTGACTGAACCATTGGCCCAATTTCTTGATCACCAATTACGTCCCCTTCTACGCTCTCTACCATCATATGTAGGAGATACCCTTGAAGTGCTTAATATTTTGAATAATTTTGAATGGCAGGCAGAATACCATCTAGCCTCTATAGATGTGGTTTCCCTATATAGTAGGATTTGTCATCAGGATGGGTTACAAGCTGTGGCTGCCTTTTTGCCAGAACTAAAATTGGGGGATGCATTGGAGTGGTTTGTTGCGGCGGGTCTGGAGTTTGTCCTCACCAGGAATTCATTCCTCTTTGACCGCCAGTGGTACCATCAGGAGGTCGGCACGGCTATGGGGAGCCCGGTGGCCCCCACCTATGCCGGCCTCTTTATGGGCCACTGGGAGGCTAACACCATTTATTCATCGAGGAATGGATTCCTGGAGCGGATTAAACTCTGGATCCGCTATATAGATGATATTCTGTTGGTCTGGCAGGGCCCAGAGGGTGATTTTGAACAGTTTATGAGTTTTCTGAATGTAAATGATGTTAACATGTCTTTCACCCACCATTGGGGAGACCAGCATTTACAGTTTTTGGACTTGGACATTGTTGTCAGAGGTGGGGGCTTGCTTACCAAAACCTTCAGGAAGAAAACGGCTGTGAATTCTTTGTTACAGGCCTCGAGCTACCACCCCTCAACAACAATCAGAAGTCTCCCTTATAGTCAATTTCTCCGATTGCGGAGAAATGCTAGTACATGGGAGGACTTTCTACAACAAGCAGGTGAATTAAAAGAGAGGCTGAGTAATAGGGGGTATGGTGAAAAATTAATTAATCAGGCTTTTGATAAAGCAGCAAGTAGAGATAGATCTTCCCTTCTAGTCCCCAGGGTTCGACAGACAGAGCAGAATCGTTTTTTCATGCATTTTTCCTATTCACCTATGTACGATACGATAAAGAAAACTATTGCTAATAACTGGTGGATCATCCAACAGGATAAAATGCACAATTCCACTGCGCTCAATCAGTCACTGTCTCCACTCGTCACCAATGAGTGCTGCTCCAATAGATACTCAGGGATCAAAGTAAAAAAGCTGGTAAAACACAGGAACAAAAAGAAGAGAGGAGCGCTCTCTGGTGTATTAACTTTTTAATTGTACTGCTAACCGCAAGGCAATAAAATCACACTTACAATGTGCATATAAAATCAGAGCTTGTCACATAGCTATAGTACGTCACCGCGTTCTGATGTAACCTCAACCGCTTGGCTTGCCTCCGCACTATGGCCAGTACTGCGGGGAATCCTGGGATTAAGAAGCGCCGGCGGGATCTGGAACACGGTAGACTCGGCAGCTGCCCTGCGTCTATTGCGTCATGACGCGTTTCGGCGTTCCACGCCTTCGTGCGGAGGCAAGCCAAGCGGTTGAGGTTACATCAGAACGCGGTGACGTACTATAGCTATGTGACAAGCTCTGATTTTATATGCACATTGTAAGTGTGATTTTATTGCCTTGCGGTTAGCAGTACAATTAAAAAGTTAATACACCAGAGAGCGCTCCTTTTTTTTTTTTTTCATCCAACAGGATAAACTACTTCAGAATAAGAGCACTATGTTACCTTGTGTATCCTACAAGAGAGTACCCAATCTAAAGGATAGATTGTCTCACAGTCAGTTTAGAAGTCCTTCAACATCTTCTTGGTTGGGTGCAAATAGACCCTCTGGTAATTTTCGATGCCACCACTGCTCTTGTTGTAACTTCATGGTTGGGGGTGGCCTTTTTGTCCACTGTGGACGGACGTGTAGAATTAGGCAGTTCATTAATTGCAGAACCAAGGGACTTGTGTATGCCTTGGTGTGTCCATGTCAGCGTGTTTATGTGGGGGAGACCACCAACATGCTGAAGGACCGTTATCAGGCCCATTGTAGGTCCGTCCACAGTGGCGTTGGTTCACCCCGGGTCATCGAACACATGCGGGACACTCACGGAGGGGATGTCACTAAATTGAGATTTTTGGGTCTAGAACAAGTCAAAAGGGATGATAGAGGTGGGGACTGGTACAAAAAGCTCTTGCAACGAGAAAGCTATTGGATATCATTTTTTGAGGCCACTGGCCCTTTGGGCATGAATGAGAAGAACAACCTTGCAGTATTTATTTAAGTATCTGATAGCGATAGTCTAGGTGTTTATAACTATTATTTTTAATATTTTTAGAATTGATTCAATACTTTTCTGACTTTGTAATGTCTCTGATTTTATTTTTCTTTCTAATATTTGTATTTTTTCCATAGACAAGGACCATACCCCTGGACATATTGGGTCCTGTTGAATATTGTGGGGTGGTGAGTTTTTTCAAAATAGATGCATAATATAATTTATGTTTTGGTTGTTTCTATTTATATTCACCCCTACATGACCTCTATGTCTAGGAGATGGTGTGTTCCCCTTACCTGTTGGGATGGATTTTGGGTTGCGGATCCCAATGAAATTCTTATTATTTTTAGAATCACGGAATTTCCATTTGGCTGTTAACTGTTAACTGGCCACTAGATGGCAATCCAAGGCGTAGTGATCGTGAGCATGCGTAGATGTTGCCGCTTGGTGGACATGCATTTCCTTTTGCAGCCACGGGATGGCAACAGTACTTTCGGATTGGAGATCCGGCGCCTCTGTGACGCTATGCGACGCTTGCGTTCCATTTCCCGGTGAAAATCCGGAAGCTGTATCCTCTGCTACGGAAGTACTCCATGCAGGGGGAATGTGCAGCGTTTTTATTGCACAGCGTGCGTTCCACGGGGCGGATGGCCATCTTTTCCATTGGGACGAACCCGGGCGGCCTTAACAGGTGAGAAGGATATTTAAGGGGATTTACATTGAGGGGCAATTTGTCCTGACGATGCGCCACAGCACACAGGCGCGAAACGGCTGTTGACTTTTTCTCTCTCTGCCTGTACCTCTCTCCATGGTGGTGAAGTATATGGATTTTTAAATTTGATGGAATAAAGGCTATGTTTTACCTGATGTGCGCTACCGCTTGTTCTTGGAATGAAACGGCCGACCTCCTGCAATTGCAACCCCTCCTGCCCAACTTGCTCTGGGATTTGGGTTTCCGAGTCCTCCTCGGACTCGCCTTGTATTTCAGTGCGCGGTGCATTTCCCACAGTTAATGGTTGTGAATCCGGGCACAACATTTCTGGCTGTTCCTCCATTGACCTTTGAAAGGTGGAAGTTTGTTGGGCTGGGAATAGCTCCTGCGAATACCCCATTGTGTCCTGAGGTAATTCATCGGACTGGTTATCTGGCAGTTGTGTGCGTGGTGTCGCTGCCGGTTGTGTCAGCTTTGTGCCCACTGGCTCCTTGTAACTGGCTGAGGACTCGGACCTCGTGCGTGATGTGCTGGTTCTGCTTAACCCACTGCTGGACGCTTGAGAGGTCATCCAAGTAATTATCTGGTCCTGTTCTTTTGGATTTGTGAGGGTTGTTGTCCTGGACAACATGGGCGGTATTGAGTGGGTTTTCTTGGGTGCTCCCCTGTGGCCTGTACGTGAACCGTCAGGGGAAACACCTCTTCCCTTGCCCCTCCCTCTTTCACCGGATTTCTTCCTCATTTCACTTATCCTTAAAGTACACGCTGACTGGCAGCAGTACAGTGGCAGTACAGAAATGCTATACAGTGGTGGGTGAGCGGTGTACCACTATTCCCAGCAGCGACACAGAGCACAATGCTATACAGTGGCGGGTGAGCGGTGTACCACTATTCCCAGCAGCGACACAGAGCACAATGCTATACAGTGGCGGGTGAGCGGTGTACCACTATTCCCAGCAGCGACACAGAGCACAATGCTATACAGTGGCGGGTGAGCTGTGTACTACTGTTCCCAGCAGACACAGAGTGGCAGTAAACACAATGCTATATAGTGTGGCTGAGCAAGGTACACAGAGTGGCAGTAAACACAATGCTATATAGTGTGGCTGAGCGAGCGGTGTACTACTATTCCCAGCAGACACAAAGTGGCAGTAAACACAATGCTATATAGTGTGGCTGAGCGAGGTACACAGAGTGGCAGTAAACAGAATGCTATATAGTGTGGCTGAGCGAGCGGTGTACTACTATTCCCAGCAGACACAGAGTGGCAGTAAACAGAATGCTATATAGTGTGGCTGAGCGAGTGGTGTACTACTATTCCCAGCAGACACAGAGTGGCAGTAAACACAATGCTATATAGTGTGGCTGAGCAAGGTACACAGAGTGGCAGTAAACACAATGCTATATAGTGTGGCTGAGCGAGCGGTGTACTACTATTCCCAGCAGACACAAAGTGGCAGTAAACACAATGCTATATAGTGTGGCTGAGCGAGGTACACAGAGTGGCAGTAAACAGAATGCTATATAGTGTGGCTGAGCGAGCGCTGTACTACTATTCCCAGCAGACACAGAGTGGCACTAAACAGAATGCTATATAGTGTGGCTGAGCGAGCGGTGTACTACTATTCCCAGCAGACACAGAACAGTAAACAGAATGCTATATAGTGTGGCTGAGCGAGGTACACAGAGTGGCAGTAAACAGAATGCTATATAGTGTGGCTGAGCGGTGTACCACTATTCCCAGCAGCGACACAGAGCACAATGCTATACAGTGGCGGGTGAGCGGTGTACCACTATTCCCAGCAGCGACACAGAGCACAATGCTATACAGTGGCGGGTGAGCGGTGTACTACTATTCCCAGCAGACACAGAGTGGCAGTAAACAGAATGCTATATAGTGTGGCTGAGCGAGGTACACAGAGTGGCAGTAAACAGAATGCTATATAGTGTGGCTGAGCGAGCGGTGTACTACTATTCCCAGCAGACACAGAACAGTAAACAGAATGCTATATAGTGTGGCTGAGCGGTGTACCACTATTCCCAGCAGCGACACAGAGCACAATGCTATACAGTGGCGGGTGAGCGGTGTACCACTATTCCCAGCAGCGACACAGAGCACAATGCTATACAGTGGCGGGTGAGTGGTGTACTACTATTCCCAGCAGACACAGAGTGGCAGTAAACAGAATGCTATATAGTGTGGCTGAGCGAGGTACACAGAGTGGCAGTAAACAGAATGCTATATAGTGTGGCTGAGCGAGCGGTGTACTACTATTCCCAGCAGACACAGAACAGTAAACAGAATGCTATATAGTGTGGCTGAGCGGTGTACCACTATTCCCAGCAGCGACACAGAGCACAATGCTATACAGTGGCGGGTGAGCGGTGTACCACTATTCCCAGCAGCGACACAGAGCACAATGCTATACAGTGGCGGGTGAGTGGTGTACTACTATTCCCAGCAGACACAGAGTGGCAGTAAACAGAATGCTATATAGTGTGGCTGAGCGAGGTACACAGAGTGGCAGTAAACAGAATGCTATATAGTGTGGCTGAGCGAGCGGTGTACTACTATTCCCAGCAGACACAGAACAGTAAACAGAATGCTATATAGTGTGGCTGAGTGGTGTACCACTATTCCCAGCAGCGACACAGAGCACAATGCTATACAGTGGCGGGTGAGCGGTGTACCACTATTCCCAGCAGCGACACAGAGCACAATGCTATACAGTGGCGGGTGAGCGGTGTACCACTATTCCCAGCAGCGACACAGAGCACAATGCTATACAGTGGCGGGTGAGCGGTGTACCACTATTCCCAGCAGCGACACAGAGCAAAATGCTATACAGTGGCGGGTGAGCGGTGTACTACTATTCCCAGCAGACACAGAGTGGCAGTAAACAGAATGCTATATAGTGTGGCTGAGCGAGGTACACAGAGTGGCAGTAAACAGAATGCTATATAGTGTGGCTGAGCGAGCGGTGTACTACTATTCCCAGCAGACACAGAACAGTAAACAGAATGCTATATAGTGTGGCTGAGCGGTGTACCACTATTCCCAGCAGCGACACAGAGCACAATGCTATACAGTGGCGGGTGAGCGGTGTACCACTATTCCCAGCAGCGACACAGAGCACAATGCTATACAGTGGCGGGTGAGCGGTGTACCACTATTCCCAGCAGCGACACAGAGCACAATGCTATACAGTGGCGGGTGAGCGGTGTACTACTATTCCCAGCAGACACAGAGTGGCAGTAAACAGAATGCTATATAGTGTGGCTGAGCGAGGTACACAGAGTGGCAGTAAACAGAATGCTATATAGTGTGGCTGAGCGAGCGGTGTACTACTATTCCCAGCAGACACAGAACAGTAAACAGAATGCTATATAGTGTGGCTGAGCGAGGTACACAGAGTGGCAGTAAACAGAATGCTATATAGTGTGGCTGAGCGAGCGGTGTACTACTATTCCCAGCAGACACAGAACAGTAAACAGAATGCTATATAGTGTGGCTGAGCGAGGTACACAGAGTGGCAGTAAACAGAACGCCGCTGAGCTAAAACCCTGTGAACAAGCACCGGCAGGTGCGAAACAATTGTCGGGAGGACGGGCTCTGTGTGTTAGGTGTCATCTGGACGGGTGAAGTAACTGATGGTGTTTCCATGTTTATGCTGCTACATTGGTTTTACACATGAAAGTGCAATAAATGCTGGCTGAAGCGCCCTGGTGCCCACGTCCTTTCTCTCAAGTTTGATCAAGTTGTAGTTTACTTTGTGGAGGCACAGTGAGATAGCAACTGCACAGTATGTGTATCCCCCAGTGATTGTTGGAGTGCGGGGATTTCTTTCTTCTTCCTTGTGTTTGGAATCAAACAGAATGCTATATAGTGTGGCTGAGCGAGCGGTGTACTACTATTCCCAGCAGCGACACAGAACAGTAAACAGAATGCTATATAGTGTGGCTGAGCGAGGTACACAGAGTGGCAGTAAACAGAATGCTGAGCGAGCGGTGTACTACTATTCCCAGCAGCGACACAATGACTGGGGGGACCCTGGCTAGCGTGGCTGGAGCGCGAACTACCCTGCCTGCCTACCCAAAGCTAAACCCACAGACAAATGGCGGAAATATGACGTGGTTCGGGTATTTATTTACCCGAACCACGTAACAGTTCGGCCAATCAGAGCGCGTTCGGGTCCGAACCACGTGACCCGTTCGGCCAATCACAGCGCCAGCCGAACGTTCGGGGAACGTTCGGCCATGTGCTCTTAGTTCGGCCATGTGGCCGAACGGTTTGGCCGAACACCATCAGGTGTTCGGCCGAACTCGAACATCACCCGAACAGGGTGATGTTCTGCAGAACCCGAACAGTGGCGAACACTGTTCGCCCAACACTAGGAGCAGCACAAAAAAATGACTTGAGCAGTGTAAAGGCCTCACAAGCCTCCTCAGACCAGGTATAAGTATCAGCCTCTTTCTTTGTCAAATTGGTGAGGGGTGCCACCACTGAAGAAAATCCCTTAATAAACTTTCTATAATAATTAGCAAAACCTAAAAAGCGTTGGAGAGCTTTCAAACCGGCAGGTTGTGGCCACTCCAACATTGCAGAAACTTTCTTGGGGTCCATTGACAAACCATGTGTGGAGATGATGTACCCCAAAAAGGCGATCTCAGACACTTCAAACAGACATTTTTCTAGTTTTGCATATAGATGATTCTCTCTGAGTTTTAATAGAACAAATTTCACATGTTCCCTGTGTTCCTTGAGGTTGTGGGAGAATATCAAGATGTCATCTAAGTAGATAACCACAAAGTGTCCCAGCACGTCCCTAAAAATTTCATTGACGAATTCTTGAAATTACCCGGGGCGGCATTACACAACTAGAGATGGGCCGAACAGTTCGCCAGCGAACGGTTCCAGGCGAACTTTGGTGGTTCGCGTTCGCCTGGACCAGGCGAACTTTTGCGGAACTTCAATTCGCCCCATAATGCACTATGAGGGTCAACTTTGACCCTCTGCATCACAGTCAGCAGGCACATTGTAGCCATTCAGGCTACACTAAGCCCTGGAGCCCCAACCCCCCTTATATAAGGCAGGCTCGCCGGCCATTACACTCACTTGTGTGCCTGCTAGAGACAGACTAGGGACAGCTGCTGCAGACTTGTTCTCCTAGGGACAGATTAGTTAGGTTCTTGGCTGCTTAGCTTGCTCCTGGCTGATTATTATTGCTTTTATAGCACCCCTCAACAGCTCTTTTCTGAGCTCATCCTGTACTTTTTTTTTTTCTGTGTGTCAAACTGACACTTTTGTTGCATGCACAGCCTTGCTAATGCATAGTGTGTGTGCCACTGCCAGCAGCCCAGCACATTCAGTGACTACCTGTGTGTGTGACAGGGCGCTGCACATTGTACTACCCAGTACTGCATATACCCAGCACCTGTTGTGTTTACTTAACCCACCTCATCACTGCATATACCTAGCTTTGTGTTGAGTGAACCCAGCTCACTGCATCTAACTACCTGTTGTGTTCAGTGAACCCACCTCACTGCATCTAACTACCTTTACTGTTGAGTGAACCCACCTCACTGCATCTAACTACCTGTTGTGTTCAGTGAACCCACCTCACTGCATATACCTAGCTGTTGTGTTGAGTGAACCCACCTCACTGCATATAACTACCTGTTGTGTTTAGTGAACCCACCTCACTGCATCTAACTACCTTTACTGTTGAGTGAACCCACCTCACTGCATCTAACTACCTTTACTGTTGAGTGAACCCACCTCACTGCATCTAACTACCTGTTGTGTTCAGTGAACCCACCTCACAGCATATACCTAGCTGTTGTGTTGAGTGAACCCACCTCACTGCATCTAACTACCTGTTGTGTTTAGTGAACCCACCTCACTGCATCTAACTACCTTTACTGATGAGTGAACCCACCTCACTGCATCTAACTACCTGTTGTGTTCAGTGAAACCACCTCACTGCATATACCTAGCTGTTGTGTTGAGTGAACCCACCTCACTGCATCTAACTACCTGTTGTGTTTAGTGAACCCACCTCACTGCATCTAACTACCTTTACTGTTGAGTGAACCCACCTCACTGCATCTAACTACCTGTTGTGTTTAGTGAACCCACCTCACTGCATCTAACTACCTTTACTGTTGAGTGAACCCACCTCACTGCATCTAACTACCTGTTGTGTTCAGTGAAACCACCTCACTGCATATACCTAGCTGTTGTGTTGAGTGAACCCACCTCACTGCATCTAACTACCTGTTGTGTTTAGTGAACCCACCTCACTGCATCTAACTACCTTTACTGTTCAGTGAACCCACCTCACTGCATCTAACTACCTGTTGTGCTCAGTGAACCCAGCTCACTGCATCTAAGTACCTTTACTGTTCAGTAAACCCACCTCACTGCATCTAACTACCTTTACTGTTCAGTGAACCCACCTCACTGCATCTAACTACCTGTTGTGTTGAGTGAACCCCCCTTACTGCATATAACTACCTTTACTGTTGAGTGAACCCACCTCACTGCATCTAACTACCTGTTGTGTTCAGTGAACCCACCTCACTGCATATACCTAGCTGTTGTGTTGAGTGAACCCACCTCACTGCATCTAACTACCTTTACTGTTGAGTGAACCCACCTCACTGCATCTAACTACCTGTTGTGTTCAGTGAACCCACCTCACTGCATATACCTAGCTGTTGTGTTGATGGAACCCACCTCACTGCATATAACTACCTGTTGTGTTTAGTGACCCACCTCACTGCATCTAACTACCTTTACTGTTGAGTGAACCCACCTCACTGCATCTAACTACCTGTTATGTTTAGTGAACCCACCTCACTGCATCTAACTACCTTTACTGTTGAGTGAACCCACCTCACTGCATCTAATTACCTGTTGTGTTCAGTGAACCCACCTCACTGCATATACCTAGCTGTTGTGTTGAGTGAACCCACCTCACTGCATCTAACTACCTGTTGTGTTCAGTGAACCCACCTCACTGCATATACCTAGCTGTTGTGTTGAGTGAACCCACCTCACTGCATCTAACTACCTTTACTGTTGAGTGAACCCACCTCACTGCATCTAACTACCTGTTGTGTTTAGTGAACCCACCTCACTGCATCTAACTACCTTTACTGTTGAGTGAACCCACCTCACTGCATCTAACTACCTGTTGTGTTCAGTGAACCCACCTCACTGCATATACCTAGCTGTTGTGTTGAGTGAACCCACCTCACTGCATCTAACTACCTGTTGTGTTTAGTGAACCCACCTCACCTCATCTAACTACCTTTACTGTTGAGTGAACCCACCTCACTGCATCTAACTACCTGTTGTGTTTAGTGAACCCACCTCACTGCATCTAACTACCTTTACTGTTGAGTGAACCCACCTCACTGCATCTAACTACCTGTTGTGTTCAGTGAACCCACCTCACTGCATACACCTAGCTGTTGTGTTGAGTGAACCCACCTCACTGCATCTAACTACCTGTTGTGTTGAGTGAACCCACCTCACTGCATCTAACTACCTGTTGTGTTCAGTGAACCCAGCTCACTGCATCTAAGTACCTTTACTGTTCAGTGAACCCACCTCACTGCATCTAACTACCTTTACTGTTCAGTGAACCCACCTCACTGCATCTAACTACCTGTTGTGCTCAGTGAACCCAGCTCACTGCATCTAAGTACCTTTACTGTTCAGTAAACCCACCTCACTGCATCTAACTACCTTTACTGTTCAGTGAACCCACCTCACTGCATCTAACTACCTGTTGTGTTGAGTGAACCCACCTCACTGCATATAACTACCTTTAGCCCGGCGACCATATGGGCTTGAAAACCGCCACGGCCTACACTCTCGCCACGGTGCGCACCAGTCCAGCACGGCCGTCACTACGCAAACAGCTGTTTGCGGTGCGTTACACAGTGAGTTTGGTGTGTCAGTGTGAAGCAGAACTCTAATTACACTCCCTGGTTGATGTATACACATGCAAGATGTGTAAAAGCACTTTAGGCCTGCAATTTAGTATTCAATGTGATTTCTGCCCTTAAAACGCGGCTTTGCGTCACATCCAGATTTTTCCCCGGGACTTTGGCCATGTATCCCACTCCGCCATGCCCCCCTCCAGGTGTTAGACCCCTTGAAACATCTTTTTCATCACTTTTGTGGCCAGCATCATTTTCTATTTTTCAAAGTTCGCATCCCCATTGAAGTCTATTGCGGTTCGCGAACTTTTCCGCGAACCGAACCTTCCGGTTCGCGAACCTAAAATCGGAGGTTCGGCCCATCTCTATACACAACCCGAAGGGCATCACTAAGTACTCATAATGCCCATTGGGTGTGTTAAAGGCGGTTTTCCATTCATCCCCCTGTCTAATACGGATCAAGTTATATGCCTTTCTCAGGTCCAGTTTAGAGAACACTTGCAAACCAGAAACTTGGGAAAACAAATCATCTATCAGAGGTAACGGATAGCGGTTGGGAATTGTTATCTTGTTCAGAGCTCTATAATCAATGCACGGGCGAAGCCCACCATCTTTTTTTTGAACAAAGAAAAAACCTGCCCCTGCTGGTGACTTGGAGGGATGGATGAAACCCTTTTCAAGGTTCTCCTTGATGTACTCTTTCATTGCCATTTGTTCTGGACCTGAGAGGTTGTACAAATGTCCCCTGGGAGGCATGGTACCCGGTCTCAGATCAATAGGACAGTCAAACTCCCTATGCGGGGGAAGCTTATCCGCAGCTTGCGGGCAGAAAACGTCTGAAAACTCTAGATATGGGGAAGGAACACTTTCCACTTCAACCTTAGTGGAACACAGGGTAATTTTTTCCAGGCAAGAAGATTGACAGGCTGGGGACCAGGCCAGCAATTGCCCCGTGTTCCAGTCAATCTTAGGTGAGTGCTGACGTCACCGTGGGAGCCCTAGGACAATCATTGCAGACGACATCTTTAATACATAAAATTGCAGCTCCTCCCTATGCAAGACTCCTACGTGACAAGTGAGAAGCGGAGTTTGTGAGAGAGGTTGCTTGTTCTGCAGTGGGGAATCATCAATGGCAGTTACGTATATCTGCCTGTCTAAGGGGAGTATAGGAATTTCCCACTTAGAGACTAGACTAAAGTCAATAAAATTAGCTGCAGAGCCCGAGTCAATACAGGCCTGTGTACAAAAAACTTGATCCCTCCACGTCACAGAACAAGGTAACAACATCTTGGAAAACTTCGGAGTTAAAACAGGTTCGTACCTCCAACTACACCTAGGCAGAGAAGTTTTCCGCCTTCTTGCTGCAATTTTGTATGAGATGCTCTTTCACACCACAGTACAAACAGAGGCCCTCCTTTCGCCTTCTGGTCTTTTCAGTTTCTGACAACTTTGAATGACCGATCTGCATTGGTTCATCCAAAGTAGTCGTGACCTGAGGGGTGAAGACAACAGTTCTGGGTATACCACGTGACCTGCCTTGTTTATAGTACCGTACCCTGCGATCAATTTTTACGGCTAAGGTGATAGCTTCGTCTAGAGTTTTGGGCTCAGGGTGGCTAATCATGATGTCTGACATAATAAGGCGTAATGTTCCCACCTGGAAGAGACCGCCCACTTCCTAAACTGTGAGGCGTAATCTTCCACAGTACCATGCCCTTGGTGAAGTCTCTTTAAATTTCTTTCTGCCGTGGCTGCAATGTCTGGGTCATCATATATGACCGCCATGGCATCAAAGAAAGCCTGAACAGATCCTAAAGCCTCATGACCCTCAGGTAAGTTATAGGCCCAGGTTTGCGAATCCCCAGACAGCAAGGTTTTAATCAATGTTACCCGCTGTAGTTCAGAGCCTGACGCAATGGGTCTCATTTCAAAGTACGATTTATACCTGTTTCTAAAATTTCTGAAATCTGACTTGTGCCCTGAAAATTTCTCAGGTAGAGCCATCTTAGGCTCACGGACAAGAGAGGGAGGCGATGATGATATAGATCTCTGTGAGCAGCTTACAGCCTCAGTCAGGACGTTCAACTGAGCCTGTTGTGATGTCACAGTGGCATTTAACTGCTCAACGGCTGCAGTTAATGCTTGAATCTGAGCCTCCATAATATATATGGTCTGCTGTTATGTAACGATCAGTGGTATCTCTGCTGACCAGAGTGAGTTCAATCAGGAAAGTCAGTATTTTAATCAGAGTGATCACACGTGTATTTGTGCACAGTAATACAGCAGTACTCCTATGTGATAGCCCTTGGCTGTAGGGACTATCACTAGTGTAAGGGAGGTCGTACAGGCAGCGTCGGCAACAGGTCGGTCAGGTCACAGTACAAAATCGTCAGGCAAAATCGTAATGAGGAACAGGGAACAGGCCAAGTTCGGCAACGATCAGATGGGCAAAAGTACAGAATCAGGAGGCTAAGACAGAGTCGAGGTCGGGCCGAGGTCGGCAACAATCAGACAGGCAGTGTACAGAATCGAGGTATTACTATTAAGAACTATCAATAATAATACGCTAGCTTTGTGTGAATCCCCGGGGTCCTGCCGGATCAAACACACTGGGAACTAACTAAGGTCTGAGAGCTTAACCGCAAAGTATCAGCAACAGCAGACAACGATCTACTGACAGCCCGGGTCTTAAATGCAGAAGGCAATACCCGTGGCTCCACCCACTCACCTCAGCCAATCAAAGACGAGAGTCAGACCGGAGTAGTCAGCTGACCGGCTGGTCAGCTGACTTGCCTCCTCAATGCATAAAGGTCCTGTCTCCGGGTATGCGCGTGCGCTCTTCTATCCTGATGTACCCTGGAGAGACCTGACCCGCTGGGAAGAGATGACGGGGAGGCAGCGGAGGAACCCGCCGTGACGTCAGACGTGGGAGCGCCGGTCGCGCTGCTCTCCGCTGCAGAGGTTACTTTGACATTGCTGACAGGCCTAGTATACATTTTGAGTATAATAAAAGCTTGAAACACAAAATGTAAACTAAATTTTAAAATTACTCAGCAAAATCTCTGATCAATTACACTTCCAAGCTGCAGCTGCTCATCCTGCACTAATACAAATGTAAAGGTGTACAGATGTAAAATCCTGACGAAGCTCGCAGTGGGCCGGCGCAACGCGTCGATGGGCGTGGCTTCATCTACCTCTGAGCGCTTCTACTAGCCGACCGGGCGTGCTGTAGCGAGAAAGACCTCCGTCTCCCCTCCTCTCCCCATAGGCGACCATACCTTTTGGGTTGAGAAAACCGGAAGTGGTGGAGGGTTGAGCAGACAAGGGAGGCTGATACACAACCAGCGTTGATGATGGGACAAGACGACCGCTAAACTGTGAGTGCTCGTTGGGTGGTAAGAGATCGCTGCCCAGAGACTGTCCAAGGCATTGCTGGGGAAATGCATGCAGCTTGAAGCCTAGTATACGGCATATAGTCATTTCAACATACTCAAACCAGCAACCACTTATTCTCCACACTCTGTAAATACATAAAGGGAAGGTACCGGTACCAGAGTGCATGGAGTGTGTGTTGATGTGCTGAGTCTGGTGTTGTGGTGGAGCGCTCCGCAGTATTTTAATTGTTTTTAGGGTGGGTTAGTGGTTTTTGTACTCGTACTTTAATAAAGGTATTTTCTAATTCGTCAAGTCCTGAGCGGCAGCATGTTTGTTTTTTCAAGTTAATCTTACCTTGTTTTCATGCAGCTGCTCCTGTGTTCATATACAGTTATGGTCTGCAATTATTGGTGAGTGAGATAGACAGGTTGTTTGGTAGTTAACTAATACAAATGTAAAGGTGGCCATACATCTAGAGATGATGGGAAGATTCGACCAAGTGTCAAATCTCTCTCTGTTTAGAGAGAGACCTGTCGGCTGCCCATATACCGCAGGCTCATTCCCAGATGATTTCAGCATGAAATCTCTCAAGAATCGTCCGTGTCCACCGCCTTGCCGCTGCCCCCCAGTGTATAAATGTACAAACCCCCCCCCCGTGTGCATTTATACATTTTCTGTCCTGTGTCTCCCACCGTGCAGTGCTTATCTGTCTTCCGAGTTCCCCGCAAGTTATTATATTGAATTCAGTGCAAAACAAAAAAAGTTAGTTTGCCACCAGATGTTGATTAGAGATGGCCCGAACCTCCGATTTTAGGTTTGCGAACCACCCGCAAAAGTTTGGTTCGCACAAACTTTTGCGAACTGCAATAGACTTCACTTTGAAAACTAGAAAAATGTATGTTGCATGTGTATACATCAATCAGGGAGTGTAATTAGAGGACTGCTTCACACTGACATACCAAACTCACTGTGTAATGCACCGCAAACAGCTGTTTGCGTAGTGAAGGCCGTGCTGGACTGGTGCGCACCATGGCCAGAGTGCAGGCCATGGCAGTTTTCAAGCCCATATGGTTGCCAGGCTGTGGTAGCTCAATGATAGAACAACAGTGACTGTCCAGCTGATCAAATTTGGTCTGTCCACAATGAAGCAACGACCTTATTATCTTTGGTGTGCCACCCCCTGAGACACTCATATAGCCGGCGGTCATTGCTTCATTGTGATACGCAAGCCCCTTCACCGCGGCAAGGTAATGATCATGAAGGGGAATGGGCACATGTACATGCCTTTTGTTTTGTTGTTGCAGCCGCAGTGCAGCCAGAAAAATTAGGCAGGACTGTACACGCACCAGAAAAATTATTATATTGGCCTAAAAAATTCAGGAATCCGCCTGGAGTTCTGGACCCTGTTGGTGGTGGCGGAGAAGGCAGTCAAGTGGCCTGCGGGCAGAGGTGCTGTGTGGGGAGCGACTTAGTCTTGGTGCAGGCAGCCAGTCACACGGCGTGCAGGCAGAGATGCTGTGTTTGGGGACTGACAGTCTTCGGGCAGGCAGTAGCCCCCCGGGATCCATGCCTCATTCATTTTGGTAAAGGTAAGGTACTGAACACTTTTGTGACTTAAGCAACTTCTCTTCTCAGTGACAATGTCTCCAGCTGTGCTGAAGGTCCTTTCTGACAGGACGCTTGAGGCAGGGCAAGACAGAAGTTGGATGGCAATTTGGGACAGCTCTGGCCACAGGTCAAGCTTGCGCACCCCGTGGTCCAAGGGTTCATCGCTGCTCTCAGTGTCTACATCCACACTTAAGGCCAGGTAGTCGGCTACCTGCCGGTCCAGCGCCAAGTCGAGGCATTGGACTAAAGAATGTCCGCATGTCCGACATTACCATGAGATCGCTGGAGCATCCTGTCCTTGCCTGCGTGGACATGGGAGGAGGATTACTGGCAGTGGTACTTTTATTGCGTTGTGCTGTGACATCACCCTTAAACGCATTGTAAAGCATAGTTGCCAGCTTGTTCTGCATGTGCTGCATCCTTTCTGCTTTCTGGTGAGTTGGTAACATGTCCGCCACTTTGTGCCTATACCGAGGGTCTAGTAGTGTGGCCACCCTGTACAGCTCATTCCCCTTAAGTTTTTTTTATATGTGGGTCCCTCAACAGGCTGGACAGCATGAAAGATGACATCTGCACAAAGTTGGATGCAGGCATACTATCCATCTCCTCTTGCTCTTCCTCAGTGACGTCAGGTAAGTCCTCCTCCTCCTCCCACCAGCTATGAACAATACCACGGGAACGTCGAGCAGCACAAGCCCCCTGTGACGCCTGCTGCGGTTGTTCTTTCACCTCCTCCTCCTTCTCCAAAGAAACACCTTCCTCATCATCCAAGTCTGACTCCTCTTCCCCACACGACTCTTCCTCCTACTCCCCCCTCTGTGCTGCGGCAGGTGTTGAGGAAACATCTGATTCTGATGTAAATTGCTCCCACAACTGTTCCTGCCGTAACTGTTCCTCTTCATGCTCCCCCACAGCTTGATCCACCACTCTACGCATGGCACGCTCCAGGAAGTAAGCGTACGGGATCAAGTCGCTGATGGTGCCTTCACTGCGACTCCCCAGGTTGGTCACATCCTCAAACAGCCGCATGAGCCTGCATGCATTTCGCATGAGTGTCCAGTTGTTGGGCCAGAACATCCCCATCTCCCCAGATTGTGTCCTTCTACTGAAATTTTAGAGGTACTGGGTGACGGCTTTCTCCTGTTCTAGCAGGTGAGAGAACATGACCAGGGTCGAAATCCAGCGAGTCGGGCTATCACATATCAAGCGTCTCACCGGTAAGTTGTTTCTCCGCTGAATGTCCGCAAAGGCCGTGTAAGACCGCTTGAAATGCCCACACAACTTCCTGGCCTGCTTCAGGACGTCCTCTAAGCCTGGGTACATTGACACAAATCTTTGAATGACTAGATTGAGCACATGTGCCATGCATGGTACATGTGTCAGCTTTCCCAAATTCAAAGCGGAAAGGAGATTGCTGCCGTTGTCACACACCACGTTGCCGATCTCCAGCTGGTGCGGGGTCAGCCACTGATCCACCTGTTTGTTAAGAGCAGCCAGGAGAGCTGATCCAGTGTGACTCTCCGCTTTGAGGCAAGACATGTTTAAGATGGCGTGACACCGTCGTACCTGGCATGCAGCATAGGTCCTGGGAAGCTGGGGCTGTGTAGCTGGAGAGGAGATCGCAGCACCAGTAGAGTTGAACTGCCACTCAGCCAATGAGGAGAACAACAGCGAAGAGGATGTAGCAGGAGAAGAGGAGGTGGCAGGAGGCCTGCCTGCAAGCCGTGGAGGTGTCACAAGTTGGTCCGCTGCACAGCCACGTACTCCCTGCTTGCACCAGGTTGACCCAATGGGCTGTGTAAGTAATGTAGCGGCCCTGACCGTGCTTGGCAGCCCAGGCATGAGTGGTCAGGTGAACCCTTGACCCAACACTGTGTGCCAGAGATGACACCACTTGCCTTTCAACTTCACGATACAGTTTGGGAATCACCTTTTTAGAGAAATAATTGTGGCCTGGTATCTTCCACTGCAGTGTCCCAATGGCCACAAATTTACGCAAGGCCTCAGAGTCCACCAGCTTGTATGGCAACAGCTGGTGAGCTAACAGTTCCGCCACGCCAGCTGTCAGACGCCAGGCAAGGGGGTGACTGGCAGAAATTCGCTTCTTCCGCTCAAAGATTTCTCTCACGGACAGCTGGCTACTGTGGGCAGAGGAGCAGGAACCACTCAAGGGCAGAGGTGGAGTGGATGAGGGTGGCTGTGAAGGTTCAAGGGAGAAAGCGGCTGAAGATGATGCACGTGAAGGAGGAAGAGGAGAAGGAAGGTGGCTTTTCTTTTGTGTGCTGCTTTTGCCCCGGTGCTCTTACCATTGCAGTTTGTGCCTTTTCTCCATGTGCCTTCTTAAGGCACTTGTCCCTACGTGAGTGTTGGCCTTTCCACGGCTCAATATTTGGAGACAGATGGCATTGCTCCGATCTAAGGCAGACACATTAAAAATTTTCCAAACCACTGAGCCTCCTTGGGGTGATGGCACTATGGTGGCATCAGCAGCTGATGTTGAAGGGCATGCTGGCTGGCTGTACATAGGTGGCGATACATGCCACCGGACACTGCCACCAGCTGTTTCTCCCTGCTTCTTTCAGCAACTCGTCTCCTCCCACTCCTCTCTGACTCCCCCTCTGAATTGTCCCCCCTGTTTATCTCCTCTATTGGGATCCGTATCATCGTCATCATCATAATCATCCTTCCCAGCTTCGCTTGCCTCAGACACTTCGAAAACTGCACCAACAGCAGGTACTTCATCATCTTCATACTCCATAGTGCCGCCGCCTAGCTCAGACATATGAGGTGGTGTAACTTGCTTAGCGCCTTCATCTGGTTGTAACAATAATGGCTGTGAATACTTTTTTTTTTTTTTTTTAACAGATAATTTTTTATTGATTTTTTGCTCAAAAAGGAGCCAAAAACATAACAAAACATAAAATAATAACCATAACAAAGAGAAGCCAAAGTTGCCTTATATCAATAGAGTTAACATTTACATTGCAATCCAGGTCATTAATACGGTCTTTTTACACTCTCGAGTCAAAAAGAGATCAGAAGTATTACCAATTACATCTTTCAAAATTAGAGGATATATACAACTGCACATATACATAGGAAATCCAGTCTCACAGATGTAAATCAGATACTGCTATATATGTCCAAATTAGGAATAACAGCTATCCAACCATCTACCCAAAATTTTCTCAAAAATATTAGGATGTCCTCTGACCTGAGACGTCAATTTGTACATGGGTAGATTTGAGTTTATCACTTTTTTCCATTCCCCAAGAGATGGGACTGTAGATAATTTCCATTTAGTCAATATTAGTTTTCTAGCATAAAAGAAAAGTAACCTGATAAGTTGCTTTTTGTGCAAAAAAAGTGGGATCAGCGCATCACCAGGCCGCCTCTGAATGGCCCCAGCTCAGAGATGCGCTGAGCCCCCCCAGAAACTGCAAACGCACCTTGAACCCAAACAGAGGCTCTGCATATACACCAAAGGAAAACTATTAAGTGGGAGCAGCTGACCAGAAATAAATCAATCAAACATGGCAAAGAAATGAACAGCGCTACTTAAAAACAGATGAGTGCTTACCTGCAAAAAAGTGCACACCCCACTCATGGGATTCAAATACACAATGAGCATACACATGACCTGTCTACCACTTGGAGGATGTTAGTTTTTACTAACAATTTGCAATTTGTTAGGTACTTGTCCCTCCCACTGTCGAAGAAGTCTTTCCTCCATGGGAGGGGACCTAACACTAACTAAATTCTACCTATGCATATGCATAGCCTGGGCGCGCTGGTAGCGCGCCCAGGCTATGCATATGCATAGGTAGAATTTAGTTAGTGTTAGGTCCCCTCCCATGGAGGAAAGACTTCTTCGACAGTGGGAGGGACAAGTACCTAACAAATTGCAAATTGTTAGTGAAACTAACATCCTCCAAGTGGTAGACAGGTCATGTGTATGCTCATTGTGTATTTGAATCCCATGAGTGGGGTGTGCACTTTTTTGCAGGTAAGCACTCATCTGTTTTTAAGTAGCGCTGTTCATTTCTTTGCTAAAGTTGCTTTTTGTGTTTCGAACATACCACCTCAGTAAGTATACCCAATAGACATTGATACATTGAAAGAGATATAGGTAGGGGGCGTGGCCTGGCCATGAGACGAGTCAGACGTGTCTGAAGGGAGCTCCGCTGTCTGGCCCTGCTTATAGCTTCTACAGCGTGATCTATCTACAGCGATGACTACTAAAAAGAAAGGCAAGAGGGGGGCGAACAGCTCTACGAGAACTGGAAGACCTGACATTGATTCATACTTCCGTAAATCAGGCTCACGGCCCCGCCGTGACAACAGGGAAGAAGAGGATGACGCCATTTCTTCTCCGAGGCCTAGGCTGTTCCTCTCGCAGTCCCAACCCACCTCTCCAGCAAGTAAGCTCTCACGCAATCAATCATCCCCAGAGAGCTCAGACGGAGAGGAGGAATTAGACATCCGAGCTCTGCTTCGCACGATTCCTACTAAAAAGGACTTTGAAACTTTCGCACAACGGATTGAACAAGCATATAAGCGGGACATTGACGAGGTGCGATCGGAGGTTACACACGTGGGTAATCAGGTGGATGAACTCGAGAAAGCACAATCGGCCCTGGAAGAAAAAGTGGAGCAACTGACCAAGGCATCACGCTCACATGATAAGAAACTTGCTAATCACGTTTTCAAGATGGATGACCTCGAGAATCGAAGCAGGCGAAACAATATAAGGATCCGCGGCCTACCTGAGGCGACTGGCGCAGAAGATCTCATTCCTTCTCTGCAAGGTATCTTTAGACTTCTTCTGGACAGAGGACCAGACTTTCACACTGACATTGACCGTGCGCACCGAGCCTTTGGCCCAGTCAAGGCAAATATACCGAGAGATGTTATATGCCGCGTTCATTCATACGCTACCAAAGAAGCCATAATGGTTGCAGCGCGACAAGCCGGCTCTATAGATTTTGATGGAGTGAATCTACAGCTCTACCTGGATCTCTCCAGATACACGCTGTTCCTCCATAAAGCACTAAAGCCATTGCTGGGAGCTATACGAGAAGCTGGTGCGCAGTACTCGTGGGGATTCCCCTTTCGGCTCATCATAAAGAAAGAAGGTACTACTTTGATATTTCAAGGCATAGAAGATCTACCTAAGAGCAGAGATGAACTCTCCTTATCAGCAATAAGTCTACCAGACTGGCCAGAGGAGGAACCAGCGGTAACCTCCCTTCCGCAGAGAGAAAGATGGCGCACGGCAGGACCAGCTTCACGAGGCCGCAGATCCATTGCAAACGCTCCTGCTAACTCAACAGCCGATGAGTGACTTCACCATAGCTTTAATCACAAAGGTCGTGAGTAATACCTGAAGATTGTCCTCAGTTTGCTCTCTATGTGCATTCCAAGTACTGTTTACACTATTTTTATGCTTCTCCTCTGTTTTGCCTGGTTTTTCTTTTTTGTTTTTTTCTTGGACTATGTTACTTAGTGGTCCTTTAAGAACTGGAGCTATAATAACCACACTTTACATGCACGCTGACTTTTTTTTTTTTAATTTATTTATATATATTTTTTATCCCTTTGCGCTGGATATTTTTTCCCTTTTTTCATGTTATTTCTACCCAATAATACTATAAACAGTTTGACCCTAGGATATGGTATCTCTCGCTCATGATCTCATCTGTGCTCCCTCCCTCCCCCCCCCCCCCCCTTCTTTCCTCTCTCTATCCTCCCCTCCTGATCCACGTTACAACTCTCGAACACTTCAAGTTCCACTTCGTGGAAATGTCTATGTCAATATGTCTGCTACTCTCCATGATCTTTTTTACCAAATTTCCATATTGCTAAGTTGCTTCTAACTTCTGTTCAATCAATGTTTTAGGCAAGGTTTCTGATCTTGGTGGGATGGGGGGAAGGGAACACTAGGGAAGAGCATTGAATTTGGTACTATTACCTTAAGAGATAGTAACGTTTAGATATGAGTATGGCAATGGCTCATGGATTTAATAATACATTCTGCTATGTTAAGTTATAAATACGGTTTTACTACATATTTGGGTCTAAGACATGGGTAGTAAGTTATGATTATGATTTTGCATTATGCCAGCACGGGACAGTGACGCAAAATTTTAAAGTAGCTCCTTATTCTATTCTATTCTATTCTATTGTTACATTGTTCTACTGTTTTATTATGCTATCACTAAAACGAATCTAAGCAGGATATAGGTTTTATAGTCCCTGCAAATTGACCACCTAGTTAATACAGAAGCACTCCTTCCTTTTCCTTTACAACGATTTATCAATAATTATGCGGGGCCAGACAGGGCTCGATCGGTCCCTCTCCCGTTATGGCAGACCACGTGTCCCAACTAGTGTTGGGCGAACACCTAGATGTTCGGGTTCGCGAACGTTCGCCGAACATCGCCGCGATGTTCGGGTGTTCGCGCCGAACTCCGAACATAATGGAAGTCAATGGGGACCCGAACTTTCGTGCTTTGTAAAGCTTCCTTACATGCTACATACCCCAAATTTGCAGGGTATGTGCACCTTGGGAGTGGGTACAAGAGGAAAAAAAATATTTGAAAAAGAGCTTATAGTTTTTGAGAAAACTGATTGTAAAGTTTCAAAGGAAAAACTGTCTTTTAAATGCTGAAAATGTCATGTTTCTTTGCACAGGTAACATGCTTTTTACCGCCATGCAGTCATAAATGTAATAAAGAGAAGAAGTTCCATAAACAGGGACCGGTAACGCTAACCCAGCAGCAGCAGCAGCACACGTGATGGAACAGGAGGAGGCGCAGGAGGAGAAGGCCATGCTTTGAGACACAACAACCCAGGCTTTGCATGAGGACAAGAAGCGTGCGGATAGCATGCTTTTTACCGCCATGCAGTCATAAATGAAATAAAGAGAAGAGGTTCCATAAACAGGGACCGGTAACGCTAACCCAGCAGCAGCAGCAGCACACGTGATGGAACAGGAGGAGGCGCAGGAGGAGAAGGCCACGCTTTGAGACACAACAACCCAGGCCTTGCATGAGGACAAGAAGCGTGCGGATAGCATGCTTTTTACCGCCATGCAGTCATAAATGTAATAAAGATGAGAGGTTCCATAAACAGGGACCGGTAACGCTAACCCAGCAGCAGCACACGTGATGGAACAGGAGGAGGCGCAGGAGGAGAAGGCCACGCTTTGAGACACAACAACCCAGGCCTTGCATGAGGACAAGAAGCGTGCGGATAGCATGCTTTTTACCGCCATGCAGTCATAAATGAAATAAAGAGAAGAGGTTCCATAAACAGGGACCGGCAACGCTAACCCAGCAGCAGCAGCACACGTGATGGAACAGGAGCAGGCGCAGGAGGAGAAGGCCACGCTTTTTGAGACACAACAACCCAGGCCTTGCATGAGGACAAAAAGCGTGCGGATATAGCAGCAATGCTTTTTGCCGCCATGCAGTCATAAATGTAATACAGAGAGGTTAAATAAACAGGGACCGGAAACGCTAAACCATCCCAGATGTTCATTGGTCATGTTACTTGGTTGGGGTCCTGGAGTGTTGCGTAGTCGTTTCCAATCCAGGATTGATTCATTTTAATTTGAGTCAGACGGTCTGCATTTTCTGTGGAGAGGCGGATACGCCGATCTGTGACGATGCCTCCGGCAGCACTGAAACTGCGTTCCGACATAACGCTGGCTGCCGGGCAAGCCAGCACCTCTATTGCGTACATTGCCAGTTTGTGCCAGGTGTCTAGCTTCGATACCCAATAGTTTAAGGGTGCAGATGGATTGTTAGACACAGCTACGCCATCTGACATGTAGTCCTTGACCATCTTCTCCAGGCGATCGGTGTTGGAGGTGGATCTGCACGCTTGCTGTTCAGTGGGCTGCTGCTGCATGGGTGTCTGAAAATTTTCCCACTCCAAGGACACTGCCGATACCATTCCCTTTTGGGCACTAGCTGCGGCTTGTGTTGTTTGCTGCCCTCCTGGTCGTCCTGGGTTTGCGGAAGTCAGTCTGTCGGCGTACAACTGGCTAGAGGAGGGGGAGGATGTCAATCTCCTCTCTAAAGTCTCCACAAGGGCCTGCTGGTATTCTTCCATTTTGACCTGTCTGACTCTTTCTTCAAGCAGTTTTGGAACATTGTGTTTGTACCGTGGATCCAGAAGGGTTTCATCCAGTTTCAATCCAGTAATTGGTGTTGTCCAGAATGCGCACAATGCGTGGGTCGCGTTCAATGCAGTCTAGCATGAATTGAGCCATGTGTGCCAGAGTCCTGCCAGAATCCTCATCATCCTCTTGTGAGCGTTGTGATAGTTGTTGTGATGCATCATAGTCGTCACCTTCTTCCTGGTCTGCTTCTGCTGACCATTCGCGCTGAATTGTGGATGTCCAACGTGCACCGCTCTGGCCCTCGTCAGTGGTGGCAGGAAATTCCTGCTCCAACTCCAGCTGTTCCTCCTCCTCTTCTTCGTCATAGCTGCTGGGGCCAGCGTTTCCTGAGGCGGATGGCCTGATGTTGGTACCATCACGCTGATCGTTTTCTCCTTCAGATTCCCCCAGTTGCATCATGACAGCTGTTTCCTTGATTTTCAACATTGACCTCTTCAGTAAACACAGCAGTGGTATGGTAATGCTGACTGAAGAGTTGTCACTGCTCACAAGCAACGTGGATTGCTCAAAATTTTGGAGGACTCGGATCCACAGAAGCTTGGCAGCTGGCCGGATGCGCCTCGGTACTGCGCCATCATGTACTGGACCACTGCACTCTTCTGCTCGCAAAAGCGGGCTAGCATGTGCAGCGTAGAATTCCAGCGCGTAGGGACATCACACAGCAAGCGATGGTGAGGGAGATTGAAGCGCTCCTGCATCTTGGCGAGTGCCCCCGAAGCAGTACTTGAATTTCTACAATGTTTGGCCACTCGTCGCACCTTCAACAGAAGATCGGCCACGCCTGGGTATGTCTTCAGGAACCACTGAACTACTAGGTTCATCACGTGCGCCAGGCAAGGGATGTGTGTCAGCTTAGCCAACCTTAAAGCGCAAATGAGATTACTCCCATTATCACACAGAACCATGCCCGGTTTCAGGTCCAGCGGTGCCAGCCACAAATCCGTCTGTTCCTTTATTCCCCTCCAAATTTCCTCCCCTGTGTGCTGCTTATCCCCAAGGCAGATCAGCTTCAGCAACTCTTGCTGACGCATGCCAACAGCTGTGCTGCACTGCTTCCACGATCCTACTGCTGCTGGTGCTGGGTTCGCGTTTCCGGATGAGGTACTGCTTTGAGATGCGTTGGAGGGGAAGGAGTCAGAGAGGTAGCTGCTGCTGTTGTTATCCAGTGGGAGGGACGGCGGTGCAGCTGTTTGCGGCGTGGGCAACACCCGCGCCGTAGCAGGTGAGGAATCGCTGCCAGGCTCCACAAGGTTCACCCAGTGCGCGGTAAGGGAGATGTATCGACCCTGGCCGAACGCACGCGTCCAGGTGTCAGTGGTGAGGTGAACCTTGCAGGCAACGGCATTCTTCAAGCTTCGGGTTATTTTGCTGACCACGTGCTCATGCAACTCAGGCAGTGCAGAGCGCGCAAAGTGGTAGCGGCTGGGAACCACGTAACGTGGGATGGCCACTGACATCATGCCCTTGAAGCTGTTTGTCTCCACCACTCGATATGGCAGCATTTCGCAGGCCAGAAGCTTGGCTATGCTGGCTGTTACTGCCACGGCCCGGGGGTCATTTGCTGGCAATTTCCTCTTGCGCTCAAACATCTCCGAGACAGACAACTGAACCGTAGGGCTGCACACTGAAGGACTGTTGGTTGTTGTGTTTGATGAAGACTGGGAGACCTCAAGAGCACTACTCCGGAAAGTGACAGTGTCAGCGTCGTCTGATGTTTGTGAATGTTGTGAACCACGCAATGGCTGGGCTACTGCTGCTGCTGAGGCGGGTCTGGTGGTGAGTCTGGTGAACCCAAGGGAGGCAGTGTTGCTGGTACCCTGTCCTGTCGAGTTTGCCCACAGAGTGGGATGTTTGGATAGCATGTGGCGGCTCATGCTGGTGGTGGAGAGGTTGTTAATACTTTTCCCCCTGCTCAGGCGGGTCTTGCACACCTTGCAAATCGCCATGGTAACATCCTCAGTGCAGTCTTCAAAGAAAGCCCAGACTTTGGAGCACCTGCCTTGCTGGCGATTTCTGTTTGCGCCTCTTTTGCCTCTCACTTGAACTTCCACGCTTGTGGTGCCTGAAATTTCGCGCCGCCTACCTTGTGGCACAAGGCAAACTCGTGCAGCAGTGGGTTCTTCAACAGACTCATCTGTGCTGCTGCTACGACGGCGATGTTCTCGTTCACAAACAAAATCGGGGTCTCTGTCCACATTGTCCATACCCTCCTCTTCCATCTCCTCAAACTCGTCATATGTCATTGTGGGGGGCCGCCGCCGTGGAGTAGAGCTCCCCAGAACAACCTCTGCGCAGCTCACTCCAACGTCGTCTTCCAGAGCTTCTCGGCCGACCTCCTGCAATTGCAACCCCTCCTGCCCAACTTGCTCTGGGATTTGGGTTTCAAAGTCCTCGGACTCGCCTTGTTGTATTTCAGTGCCCGGTGCATTTCCCACAGTTAACGGTTGTGAATCCAGGCACAACATTTCTGGCTGTTCCTCCATTGACCTTTCAAAGGTGGAAGTTTGTTGGCCTGGGAATAGCTCCTGCGAATACCCCATTGTGTCCTGAGGTAATTCATCGGACTGGTTATCTGGCAGTTGTGTGCGTGGTGTCGCTGCCGGTTGTGTCAGCTTTGTGCCCACTGGCTCCTTGTAACTGGCTGAGGACTCGGACCTCGTGCGTGATGTGCTGGTGCTGCTTAACCCACTGCTGGACGCTTGAGAGGTCATCCAAGTAATTATCTGGTCCTGTTCCTTTGGATCTGTGAGGGTTGTTGTCCTGGACAACATGGGCAGTATTGAGTGGGTTTTCTTGGGTGCTCCCCTGTGGCCTGTACGTGAACCGTCAGGGGAAACACCTCTTCCCTTGCCCCTCCCTCTTTCACCGGATTTCTTCCTCATTTCACTTATCCTTAAAGTACACGCTGACTGGCAGCAGTACAGTGGCAGTACAGAAATGCTATACAGTGGTGGGTGAGCGGTGTACCACTATTGCCAGCAGCGACACAGAGCACAATGCTATACAGTGGCGGGTGAGCGGTGTACTACTGTTCCCAGCAGACACAGAGTGGCAGTAAACACAATGCTATATAGTGAGGCTGAGCCGTGTACATACAGTGTCAGTAAACATGGCATGCCAAGAATAATGGTGGAGGTTGCCATACGCATGACCAGAAATTGTAGACTCTCTTTATGTAGTACCCCAACTCTGAACCCCAACTCCGGGGTCCGGGACAGAGGATGTCTACTTTGCAGAGGAGAGTCATCTACTGCAGTGACCAAAACCTGCTGGTCCAATAGAAGTAGGGGAATCCCCAATTTTTTTGCAAACTCGTAATCCATAAAGTTGGCCGCTGAGCCAGAATCTAAAAAAGCTTCAGTGGAAACAGTCTGACCCTCCCATGTGAAACAACAGGGAAGGAGCAAACGATTATCGTTTAGAGGTAAAGACTGCGCGCCTAGGGTATTACCTCTGACTACACCTAGGCGGCAGCGTTTCCCTACTTCTTGGGACAATTCTGCACCCTATGACCCTCCTCTGCACAGTATAAACAGAGTTGTTCTGTTTTCCTGCCATTCTTTTCCACCTGTGTCAATTTTGACTGACCAATTTGCATTGGTTCTGGCGGAGGTGACACGGGTGGAGGAGAGGTGTAGGAGACATACCTTACAGTGTTCTTACCCGGGTTTGTTTCTAATAGCGTAAACGCAGATCAACCCGTACTGCTAAGGCAATTGCTATTAATTATATTCAGTTATGCACTCAATACTTGGTCGGGAATCCTTTTGCAGAAATGGCTGCTTCAATGCGGTGTGGCATGGAGGCAATCAGCCTGTGGCACTGCTCAGGTGTTATGGAGGCCCAGGATGCTTCGATAGCGGCCTTAAGCTCATCCAGAGTGTTGGGTCTTGCGTCTCTCAACTTTCTCTTCACAATATCCCACAGATTCTCTATGGGGTTCAGGTCAGGAGAGTTGGCAGGCCAATTGAGCACAGTAATACCATGGCCAGTAAACCATTTACCAGTGGTTTTGGCACTGTGAGCAGGTGCCAGGTCGTGCTGAAAAATGAAATCTTCATCTCCATAAAGCTTTTCAGCAGATGGAAGCATGAACCCACTTTTGAACCAGAAACAGCGGCAGAGGCGCCTGACCTGGGCTACAGAGAAGCAGCACTGGACTGTTACTCAGTGGTCCAAAATACTTTTTTTGGATGAAAGCAACTTTTACATGTCATTCGGAAATCAAGGTGCCAGAGTCTGGAGGAAGACTGGGGAGAGGGAAATGCCAAAATGCCTGAAGTCCAGTGTGAAGTTCCCACAGTCAGTGATGGTCTGGGGTGCCATGTCAGCTGCTGGTGTTGGTCCACTGTGTTTTATCAAGGGCAGGGTCAATGCAGCTAGCTATCAGGAGATTTTGGAGCACTTCATGCTTCCATCTGCTGAAAAGCTTTATGGAGAGGAAGATTTCATTTTTCAGCATGACCTGGCACCTGCTCACAGTGCCAAAACCACTGGTAAATGGTTTACTGGCCATGGTATTACTGTGCTCAATTGGCCTGCCAACTCTCCTGACCTGAACCACATAGAGAATCTGTGGGATATTGTGAAGAGAAAGTTGAGAGACGCAAGACCCAACACTCTGGATGAGCTTAAGGCCGCTATCGAAGCATCCTGGGCCTCCATAACACCTGAGCAGTGCCACAGGCTGATTGCCTCCATGCCACGCCGCATTGAAGCAGTCATTTCTGTAAAAGGATTCCCGACCAAGTATTGAGTGCATAACTGAACATAATTATTTGAAGGTTGACTTTTTTTGTTTTAAAAACACTTTTCTTTTATTGATCGGATGAAATATGCTAATTTTTTGAGATAGGAATTTTGGGTTTTCATGAGCTGTATGCCAAAATCATCAATATTAAAACAATAAAAGGCTTGAACTACTTCAGTTGTGTGTAATGAATCTAAAATATATGAAAGTCTAATATTTATCAGTACATTACAGAAAATAATGAACTTTATCACAATATGCTAATTTTTTTAGAAGATCCTGTATATATATATATATATACACACACACACACACATATATATATATATATATATATATATATATATATATATATATATATATATATATATTTATTTTTTTTTAGGACTTACGAGGCCACAAGTATGAAAAAAGTTAAATACCATTTCATAATCCAGATCCATGGAGGACGGCATCTGCGCCCCCCCATTCATTCCGCCATGGCACCCGCAGTAATACCGGCCCCGGTCGGGTTCCGACCCCTCCAAACGGGTCGGGTTCTCATTCCCCCCTCAATATGGCCGCCACAGATTGCCGCTGCTGCGCAGTCCGCATAGATGCGATTGCGGCTGCACAGCTCTAGGTCCTCCTCCCGATGCGTCCGATGTATGCACGCATATTGATGACGCGGCAGGAGGAGGCCCTAGAGCTGCGCAGGTGCAATCGCGTCTGTGCGGACTGCGCAGCCGCGGCAATCTGTGGTGGCCATATTGAGGAGGGAATGAGAACCTGACCTGTTCGGAGGGGTCGGGAGTCGGTACCCGACCGGGGCCGGTATTACTGCGGGAGCCATGGGGGAATGAACGGGAGGGCGCGGATGGCGTCCTCCATGGATCTGGATTATGAAAAGGTATTAAACTTTTTTCACATTTGTGGCCTAGGAAGTCCGTTAAATATTGTTTCCTGCTATCTTTTTAACATATCCTGCAAATTTGGTGTTGCTAGGATGTAAGGGGCCTTTGCTATTAACTGCTAAAGTCGGCGGGTGATGATAACCAACCAGAATTATAGGGGTGCAAAAGTGCTGAATTCTGCTAAGGCTTCCAATGGCTCCATATTTCACTTTCCAAAATCTCACATCTTTTCAAAGGGCAATTGCTCAGCAGTGGCAAATTTTCTAGCATTGTAGGAACTGTTAGGGGGATCATAACTGGTGAGTTTCGGGCCCCTAGGCCGAAGAGGTCATAGCCTAGGGTCACAAAAACCTGTTTATTTGGGCAATTTCAATGGTGGCGAGTCTGACGTACATAAATCGCAGCAATGGCCGTTAGCAACGTCTGAATCTCACAAAATGTCTCATGCAGGTAGAAGACATATTGTTAGACTTGGGCTCCAAAGATGGGTTCCCTACATCTCTGCAAACCAGAGTTACAGGGCTCCAAATTTGGTAAAATCCCCCATAGGCTTTCATTGGGCCTCCTATTTACAGTTCCAAAATCTCACATCTTTTCAAAGGGCAATTGCTCAGCAGTGGCAAATTTTCTAGCATTGTAGGAACTGTTAGAGGGATCATAACTGATGAGTTTCGGGCCCCTAGGCCGAAGAGGTCATAGCCTAGGGTCACAAAAACCTGTTTATTTGGTCAATTTCAATGGTAGTGATGCTGACGTACATAAATCGCAGCCATGGCCGTTAGCAACGTCTGAATTTCACAAAATGTCTCATGCAGGTAGAAGACATATTGTTAGACTTGGATTCCAAAGATGGGGTCCCTACATCTCTGCAAACCAGAGTTACAGGGGTCCAAAATTGGTAAAATCCCCCATAGGCTTTCATTGCCTCCCTATTTCACTTTCCAAAATCTCACATCTTTTCAAAGGGCAATTGCTCAGCAGTGGCAAATTTTCTAGCATTGTAGGGACCCTTAGGGGGAACATGACTGGTGAGTTTTGGGCCCCTAGGCCAAAGAGGTCATAGCCTAGGGTCACAAAAACCTGTTTATTTGGGCTATTTCAATGGTAGTGATGCTGACGTACATAAATCGCAGCCATGGCCGTTAGCAACGTCTGAATTTCACGAAATGTCTCATGCAGGTAGAAGACATATTGTTAGACTTGGATTCCACAGATGGGGTCCCTACATCTCTGCAAACCAGAGTTACAGGGGTCCAAAATTGGTAAAATCCCCCATAGGCTTTCATTGCCTCCCTATTTCACTTTCCAAAATCTCACATCTTTTCAAAGGGCAATAGCTCAGCAGTGGCAAATTTTCTAGCATTGTAGGGACCCTTAGGGGGAACATGACTGGTGAGTTTTGGGCCCCTAGGCCAAAGAGGTCATAGCCTAGGGTCACAAAAACCTGTTTATTTGGGCTATTTCAATGGTAGTGATGCTGACGTACATAAATCGCAGCCATGGCCGTTAGCAACGTCTGAATTTCACGAAATGTCTCATGCAGGTAGAAGACATATTGTTAGACTTGGATTCCAAAGATGGGGTCCCTACATCTCTGCAAACCAGAGTTACAGGGGTCCAAAATTGGTAAAATCCCCAATAGGCTTTCATTGCCTCCCTATTTCACTTTCCAAAATCTCACATCTTTTCAAAGGGCAATTGCTCAGCAGTGGCAAATTTTCTAGCATTGTAGGGACCCTTAGGGGGAACATGACTGGTGAGTTTAGGGCCCCTAGGCCAAAGAGGTCATAGCCTAGGGTCACAAAAACCTGTTTATTTGGGCTATTTCAATGGTAGTGATGCTGACGTACATAAATTGCAGCCATGGCCGTTAGCAACGTCTGAATTTCACGAAATGTCTCATGCAGGTAGAAGACATATTGTTAGACTTGGATTCCAAAGATGGGGTCTCTACATCTCTGCAAACCAGAGTTACAGGGCTCCAAAATTGGTAAAATCCCCCCATAGGCTTTCATTGGGCCTACTATTTACCGTTCCAAAATCTCACACCATTTCCAAGGGCAATGGCTCAGCAGTGGCAAAACTCACCAGTCATGATCCCCCTAAGAGTCCCTACAATGCTAGAAAATTTGGTACTGCTGAGCCATTGCCCTTTGAAAAGATGTGAGATTTTGGAAAGTGAAATAGGGAGCCAATGAAACCCTATGGGGGATTTTACTAGTTTTGCACCCCTGTAACTCTGGTTTGCAGAGATGTAGGGACCAAATCTTTGGAATCCAAGTCTAACAATATGTCTTCTACCTGCATGAGACATTTCGTGAAATTCAGACGTTGCTAACGGCCATGGCTGCGATTTATGTACGTCAGCATCACTACCATTGAAATTGACCAAATAAACAGGTTTTTGTGACCCTAGGCTATGACCTCTTTGGCCTAGGGGCCCGAAACTCACCAGTCATGTTCCCCCTAAGGGTCCCTACAATGCTAGAAAATTTGCCACTTCTGAGCAATTGCCCTTTGAAAAGATGTGAGATTTTGGAAAGTGAAATAGGGAGGCAATGAAAGCCTATGGGGGATTTTACCAATTTTGGACCCCTGTAACTCTGGTTTGCAGAGATGTAGGGACCCCATCTTTGGAATCCAAGTCTAACAATATGTCTTCTACCTGCATGAAACATTTCGTGAAATTCAGACGTTGCTAACGGCCATGGCTGCGATTTATGTACGTCAGCATCACTACCATTGAAATTGCCCAAATAAACAGGTTTTTGTGACCCTAGGCTATGACCTCTTTGGCCTAGGGGCCCGAAACTCACCTGTCATGTTCCCCCTAATGGTCCCTACAATGCTAGAAAATTTGCCACTGCTGAGCAATTGCCCTTTGAAAAGATGTGAGATTATGGAAAGTGAAATAGGGAGGCAATGAAAGCCTATGGGGGATTTTACCAATTTTGGAGCCCTGTAACTCTGGTTTGCAGAGATGTAGAGACCCCATCTTTGGAATCCAAGTCTAACAATATGTCTTCTACCTGCATGAGACATTTCGTGAAATTCAGACGTTGCTAACAGCCATGGCTGCGATTTATGTACGTCAGCATCACTACCATTGAAATTGACCAAATAAACAGGTTTTTGTGACCCTAGGCTATGACCTCTTCGGCCTAGGGGCCCGAAACTCACCAGTTATGATCCCCCTAACAGTTCCTACAATGCTAGAAAATTTGCCACTGCTGAGCAAATGCCCTTTGAAAAGATGTGAGATTTTGGAACTGTAAATAGGAGGCCCACTGAAAGCCTATGGGGGATTTTACCAAATTTGGAGCCCTGTAACTCTGGTTTGCAGAGATGTAGGGAACCCATCTTCGGGCCCCTAGGCCGAAGAGGTCATAGCCTAGGGTCACAAAAACCTGTTTATTTGGTCAATTTCAATGGTAGTGATGCTGACGTACATAAATCGCAGCCATGGCCGTTAGCAACGTCTGAATTTCACGAAATGTCTCATGCAGGTAGAAGACATATTGTTAGACTTGGATTCCAAAGATGGGGTCCCTACATCTCTGCAAACCAGAGTTACAGGGGTCCAAAATTGGTAAAATCCCCCATAGGCTTTCATTGCCTCCCTATTTCACTTTCCAAAATCTCACATCTTTTCAAAGGGCAATTGCTGGAAGGAGGAGAGGAAAGCGCCGGCACTGCTGTCATACACTTTATTGAGACAATAATAAAATCCATGCAGGAAAATTCTTCCAGACAAAAATGGAAAAGACACATACCGTGGGTGGATGTAACAGGTGCGGTGGGTGCGGTGGGTGGGGTGCCTCACCCAACCCACCGCACCCACCGCACCTGTTACATCCACCCACGGTATGTGTCTTTTCCATTTTTGTCTGGAAGAATTTTTCTGCATGGATTTTATTATTGTCTCAATAAAGTGTATGACAGCAGTGCCGGCGCTTTCCTCTCCTCCTTCCAGCAATTGCCCTTTGAAAAGATGTGAGATTTTGGAAAGTGAAATAGGGAGGCAATGAAAGCCTATGGGGGATTTTACCAATTTTGGACCCCTGTAACTCTGGTTTGCAGAGATGTAGGGACCCCATCTTTGGAATCCAAGTCTAACAATATGTCTTCTACCTGCATGAGACATTTCGTGAAATTCAGACGTTGCTAACGGCCATGGCTGCGATTTATGTACGTCAGCATCACTACCATTGAAATTGACCAAATAAACAGGTTTTTGTGACCCTAGGCTATGACCTCTTCGGCCTAGGGCCCCGAAACTCACCAGTTATGATCCCCCTAACAGTTCCTACAATGCTAGAAAATTTACCACTGCTGAGCAATTGCCCTTTGAAAAGATGTGAGATTTTGGAAAGTGAAATAGGGAGCCAATGAAAGCCTATGGGGGATTTTACCAATTTTGGACCCCTGTAACTCTGGTTTGCAGAGATGTATGGAACCCATCTTTGAAGTCCAAGTCTAACAATACGTCTTCTACCTGCATTTCGTGAGATTCAGACGTTGCTAACGGCCATGGCTGCGATTTATGTACGTCACACTCGCCACCATTGAAATTGCCCAAATAAACAGGTTTTTGTGACCCTAGGCTATGACCTCTTCGGCCTAGGGGCCCGAAACTCACTAGTTATGATCCCCTAACAGTTCCTGCAATGCTAGAAAATTTGCCACTGCTGAGTAATTGCCCTTTGAAAAGATTTGAGATTTTTGAAAGTGAAATAGGGAGCCTAATGGAAGCCTATGTCAGAATTCAGCACTTTTGCACCCCTATAATTCTGGTTGGTTATCATCACCCGCCGACTTTAGCAGTTAATAGCAAAGGCCCCTTACATCCTAGCAACACCAAATTTGCAGGATATGTTAAAAAGATAGCAGAAAACAATATTTAAAGGACTTCCGAGGCCACAAATGTGGCCTTTTCACAATCCAGATCCATGGAGGACGCCATCCGCGCCCTCCCGTTCATTCCCCCATGGCTCCCGCAGTAATAACGGCCCCGGTCGGGTCCCGACTCCCGAGTCCGACCCCTCCGAACAGGTCGGGTTCTCATTCCCCCCTCAATATGGCCGCCACAGATTGCCGCGGCTGCGCAGTCCGCACAGACGCGATTGCACCTGCGCAGCTCTAGGGCCTCCTCCTGCCACGTCATCAATATGCGTGCATACATCGGACGCATCGGGAAGAGGACCTAGAGCTGTGCAGCCACAATCGCATCTTTGCGGACTGCGCAGCCGCGGCAATCTGTGGCGGCCATATTGAGGGGGGAATGAGAACCCGACCCGTTTGGAGGGGTCGGGACCCGACCGGGGCCGGTATTACTGCGGGTGCCATGGCGGAATGAACGGGGGGCGCAGATGGCGTCCTCCATGGATCTGGATTATGAAATGGTATTTAACTTTTTTCATACTTGTGGCCTCGTAAGTCCTTTGAAAAAAAAAATAAATAAAAAAAATAAATAAATATATATATATATATATATATATATATATATATGTGTGTATATATATATATATGTGTGTATATATATATATATATATATATATATATATATATATATACATACATTTTTATGTGCTGAGTGTGGGAAATAAATGAAAAAAAAATGACGTGGGGTCCCCCCTCCCGAGCCTCTGTAACCCCTTGTCCCCCATGCAGGCTGGGATAGCCAGAATGCGGAGCCCCGGCCGACTGGGGCTTCGCACCCTGAGCTATGCCAGCCCGCATGGTCCATGGTATGGGGGGCTCCGGGGGGGGGGGGGGGGGGGCGGGGCAGCCAAGCCTTCCATTCCCCCCCCCCCCCCCCGGAGCCCTTGTCCAATCCATGGACAAGGGGCTCTTCCCCACCTCCGGTGCCCCAGGAGGAGGTGGGGGCGACGACTCCCTGGGGGGGGTTGATGGTGGCATCTGGGAGTCCCCTTTCAGAAGGGGACCCCAGATGCCCACCCCCCTCGCAGGAGAAATGAGTATAGGGGTACAGTACCCTTTACCCATTTCCACAAAGGGTTAAATGAAATAAAAACACAACCACGAGAAAAGTATTTTATTATTCTAAATTAACCATAAATACTTACCTGTACCTTTAAAAAAAGTTTTCCCACGCCAATATCCACGGTAAGCGATCCAACGAACTGTATCCTCTTATGTTGCGATCTTCAATTAAGTTGATTGAAGATCTCCGACGTCCCCCACATAGCAGAGAATGCGTCCTTTTGGACGCATAGCTGCTGGCTCCTGCTGTCTCTCCCCACCTCCTCACCTGTCACTCTCACCTAGCCTGGCACCCATGGGTGCGCTGGATGCCAGGCTAGGTGAGGGTGACAGGTGCAGGCAGGTGGGGAGAGACAGCAGCGAGCCGGCAGCTTCACGTCCTGCTCAGGACGCATTCTCTGCTATAGTAACAGTTCTTGAATCATCCGGTTCTTTTTAATGAATCGGTTCTTTTTTTTATGAATCGACTCATTTTACTTTGAAACTTTAAAATTGATTTTCTCAAAAAGTATAAGGTCTTTTTGAAAAAATGTTTTTCCTCTTGTTCCCACTATTCCACTTAACATTCCCAACAATTTTGGTGTTTCTACTATGTAAGGGGACTTTGCTATTAACCGTTAAAGTCGGCGGCCATTAAAGTCTATGGGGCGAATCGAACTTCCGCAAACGTTCGCCTGGTGCAGGCGAACGCGAACCCCCAAAGTTCGCCTGGAACCGTTCGCCGGCGAACCGTTTGCTACACCTCTAGTAGACAGTATAGAAGCCATGGAACACATGATATTAATGTCCCATGACAGATCTGAGCAATATACCCAGAGCCGGATTAAGGCTAAATGGGGCCCTAAGCAAAGTAACTGATTTGGGCCCCCCATCATGTCGTAATAGAATCAGAAGATGCAGCTGCACAGCAACATGCCGCACACACCGGGGCAGCCGAGCTACTGGTTGCTATGGGCAACAGCCCGCTTTCCTCTGTGGGTGCACAATGCAGGGAATAGCAGTGGCAAAATGCAGAGTGAGAGATTAATGGCTGGGACATTTGCACTCAGGGGCTGGGGCACCCCTGTGAAGAGGGCACCAGATATCACAGCAGCAGCACTTTCCCCCTGCATCTCCAGCCTGGCATTAGCAGAAAGCTCTGGACACCGCCAAACCGGAAGCCGTTCCCCAGACAGAATTACATAACCACCCCCACCACCGAACAACCGATTTCCTCCCAAACTAGACAGCCACCATGCAGCCTCCATCCCAGTGAATACGATAGTCCAGCAGAGAAGGCAGCCGCAGCGGAGGAGAATGACAGCACCAGATGACTCACATTCACCTATTGCGATCCAAGCAGTAGAGGTCCCATCATCCGCAGCCCATCTGTCTCCTCTAGAGTGCTGCCGCTCTGTTACTACTACTATTACTACTTCCTAATTCCTGTCTGATCTGAGAATCAGGAAGTTCAGAGCGAGTGGCTGCACTGTAGAAGAGACAGATGGGTTTCAGATGACGGGATCTCTATCGCTTGGATCATGGATAGGTGAGTGAGCGTTTGCCATCTGCTGCTATCATTCTTGTTGCAGCTGTGGTTCTCTGTGGGAAGGGAGGGAGGAGTGGGCAGTGACAGAGCGCACAGTAGCAGGAGGGGGACCTAGGAGGAGAGCCTGGCTCTAAAGACAATCAGCAGCGCACAGCATCATTTGACAAGATAAGACAAATAACATTTATATTGCGCTTTTCTCCTGGCGGTGGCGGACTCAAAGCGCCACCGCTGCAGCCACTAGGACGCGCCCTATATGCAGGAGCAGTGTTAGAGAGACTTGCCTAAAGTCTCCTACTGAATAGGTGCTGGCTTACTGAACAAGCAGAGCCGAGATTCGATCCCTGGTGTCAGAGGCAGAGCCCTTAAAGGGACTCCGAGCAGTGCCTGTGGGTATGCCTTTAAGCATACCCACAACTAATTAATTACATCCTCACACCTACCAGCATGATGTTTGTAATTATATCCCCCTGGGTTCCTTATATGTCATTGCATTGTGCTGAATCGAGCTGCCGACTTCGGAGAAAAGTTGTCCTGTGTAATACAATGTAACTATGGAAAGATGCATATCATTTTGAAGCTCTCTTTCTCCTCTTTCCAATGATAGATAAACTGCCACCCTATGCCTTTTAGTTTTCGATATTAGCGAAAATAGTGAAAACTAAAAGACATAAGGTGGTGGTTTATATATCATTGGAAAGAGGAGAAAGAGAGCTTTAAAACATATGCATCTTTCCATAGTTACTGCACTGCTCAGAGTCCCTTTAACCAATATACCATCCAGCCACCGCTGACAGGATGTCGAGGGCTGGTTTATGTGCTGATGGGGCCCCTTTGACTCTGAATGGGGCCCCAAGAGACTGCTTTTGTTGCCTGGTCGGTAATAAGGCCCTGCCCTGACCTGGTCAGTTTGGAATGAGTTTCAGTGGCTAACTATGAAACTCTGCCCCTCTCCCGCTATTTTCCTTGTTCTTTTACTTCTGGTTTTTCCTCTCTTCCCGGTGTGAGAGGTGAGAGCTCTCTGTTAATATCATTCTTGAACATGCAACTCTCTTATACCTCCTTTTCTAGTTGATGTTCATTTAAGATGCCAATTACCTTTATGCAGCTGAACTGAAAGATCTGAGTCAGCTTGATATATATATGAGATATAGATAGTACTCCCATGCCCAATCAATAGTAACATGGAAATGTGGTTGCTATCTTATCTGTGACTCTATGTATCTTGCACGCTGTAAAATTTTGTTTACTAGGTGTTTACTTCTGGCATTACTCTGTATATTTCTATTATTGATCTTTTCAATAAACTTTAATTGCAAAAAAAAAAAAAAGAAAAAAAAAAAAGAAAGAAAAGGAGTAAAGGAGTAAGACCCTTTTTAGATATTATGCAGTGGACATACTGTACTTGGAACATGAACATTGTCTGTGTTGCAGGGAGAAGAAGACACAGAAGGTGATAAAGTTTTGAATATATGTGAGGCAGAAGATGCAGGTGAGTGCATGTGGGTGTTGGATATCTAAGCAGGAAAAAAAGGGCGCATGCAGCAAGTGGACTAAATGGGCACCACCATAGGTGCCAATACAAAATAGTGGTCTTTGGGTGCCAGGGCGGAAATTTGGGAGCCCGATATATATAGTGGGCGCTGACACAGCCCAGTTTCACCCGAAAAATATTTTAGAATAGGTTGTAAAGAGGTCATAGAAGCTTTTAGGTTTTTAATTGCTCACAGTAGCCATACAAGGGTGAGTTTTCGTCACTTCAATTAAATATACATTTCTTCAAAGGGGGCAACTTTTTTTTTTAATAATTTGAGCAAAAAATGCCTCAAGTGACATTTCGACCTTATAGTTTCACCCCTGGGCCCATATGCAATTAATTTTTTCACCTGAGTTATCTCCTAGGAGATAATTTTCATTTTCTCTTTAAACTAAATTTTCAGCATTTTACAATAAAAAAAAAGGTACCCAAAAGTTGGTGAAAAAGTACAATCAATTTTTATTTTGAGTATTTTCTTGCTTGCTGGTGGCTTAAAAGACATTTTATGACAAGTTGTGAAAATATCACGTAGGAGAAAACTCAGGAGAAAAAGTGAATTGCATATGGCCCCTGGTGTCACTAATGGCTAGTCAACACTCTCACAGCCTCACCCTGCACAGAGATTTTCCAGCATTCGAAATGACATTCTGTGTAGAAGCCAGCTGAGCGGGTCACTCACAACCGGTGCTAACACACATACAATCAAATTTCTTTCGAACTCGTGTCTAGACAGGGATATGGCCTGAAGAAAAAACAACTTTTTTGTTAAACCCTTCTCTATACAAAAACAAAATATTGTTACGCTAACGCCCAGAGGCAGATTCAATGCTATGTATATTCAGGGCAGGAGACTGCCAAAAATAATTTATTTTCATTTGAATTAAATGCCTGAAATAACAAAAAATAAACAATAAAGCGAAAGGGAATAACATGAAAGGTGTACTTGAGAGAAAAAAAAAGGGAATGCAAAAGATACTTACCTCAGTAAGCCCCAACCTCCTTCATTATCCCCCCCCCCCCCCCCGCGTTCCAGTTCTGGGACCCTCTGAACATATTTTGACAAGAACTTGTTGAATATGTTTACATGACAATGCTCCCATACATATATGCTGTGATTGCCACACTGCCACGCTCCTACACAAATGGGAGCAGGGCTATGAACAAGAAATGGGTCTTGGCAAGAAGTGGTGTGAGGTGGAGAAGGATCAGAGAAGCCTTTGTATGTTAAAGTGGAACCCTGTGCTGATAAAGAATGTCAGTCGTGACTCCCGGTATCACAGGAATAGCAGTGGAAGTGGGGAATTTCAATTCAAAGTTTTAAAAAAAAAAAGTTTTGGCTATAACTGGGCTTTAAATGTTTATTTGTAAAACAGAAATATTTAAAAAAAATATCATCAGACATCAATTAAAAAAAAAAAAAAAATTATTACCCAGCCTGGAAATTACCGTTCATGTTCACAACAGATAGTCACAGATAGTTAGGTGGGACTAACAGAGAAAAAATAACAATCTCTAGATTGCAGACATTTGTTGAATCCTGTGTTTGTGTGTATCATTCAGCTGCTGCCTAAAGCCCCATCTACACCATACGATTCTTTGTCCGATTTGATTCATTGATTTGATTCGATTCAATCCGACATGTCCGATTCATGATTCAATTCAATTTCCAATTCAAAACAATGGCAAATTGAATCGAATCATGAATCGGACATGTCAGATTGAATCTAATCGAATCAATGAATTGAAATCGAACTGAATCAAATCGGACAAAGAATCCTATGGTGTAGATGGGGCTTCACAGTCCAGGGTGAGATTTGGGAAGTTCATTGGATGGACAGATGTGTGATTGGAGAAGTGGATTGTATATACCAGCACAGCTAGACATAACATTCTGATGACAACACATGCTGACCACAAGTCCCTTGGCACATCTTTGTTAGTGGACATGCCTAGCCAGTAGCTAACAAGCACACACACTAATGGGAAGGAGCTGGATGTCTGCTTTATGCTGTATGTGAAATGTTTTTTTCTGTAGGTATTTAAGAATCAGTGGCCCTAAAACTGGAAGCCTTCTACTCCAAACAGTAAAGCTTGTGTCCATCCTGCACCCACAAATCAATCAATATGTAGAGTTTATACAAATCCAAATACACTAGAAACGTTGCGCTCAATCAACAAGTATTGGGTTTTCCTATAAGGAAAATTTCTCCAGTTAAAGTCACTATGAATAAGTGAATAAACAACAGTTCATTAACACAAACACATTAAAAAGTCCTTAGGCTTTCTGTTTTGTGGAGCGCTCCTGTAAATGTGTATATACATTGAAAAATATCTAATTTGGGCGGAGTTACGGCGTGACGTCACGCGTGTTTGCCGGTCGGACGCGGCTGGAGATTACACGCTGCTGTTTTTTAATATTTACATCGGCGGTTCGTCAATTTCACTTTAGTGGCATCATACGCTTGGGACAACCACTGAGTGGAGGGAGACTTGCCGGAGAGGCTGTGGGGTGGCCTATACCCCAGATGCGAGACTTGGCCCTGAGGGTCATCAGATCCGGTGAGTTCACACCTGATGGGGGGATCCCTCAACCTAATTTGTGGTGATTGCTACGTTAAAGGCAGGGAGCCTTTAACGTAGCAATCACCACAAATTAGGTTGAGGGATCCCCCCATTATCTTCATATAAAGGCAGTCAGCGCTTCAGCAGATGTTAATGCAGGGAGCATTAACATCTGCTGAAGCGCTGACTGCCTTTATATGAAGATAATATGTAGAGTTTGATTACATATAAAACTTCATTTTCACGCTGCTTGCTTCTTTTATGGACTTTACCATTTCTGAAATGCTGACTGGAAATCTAATGCTCTTTGTAAGTTATGACTTTGTTAAAACTAAACACCTCTGCAAGCATAAAGTTGTATTCTACTGACGAATTCCTTAAAGGACAACTGAACTTAGAGTTATATGAAGGCAGGGGCGTAGCTTGGGGTGGGTGGGGTAGGTCACGTGCGCCCGGGCGCTGGGTCCCTAAGGGCGCATATTCCTCTTTCACAATGAATGCAGAGCTGGCAGCAGATGAGGGACTGTGTAATTTGTCTCCAAACAGTCCTACTATTCTAGTCTCTCTGGATCTCCTGTGAGCGCCCCCTCCTTTCTCCTCCTCTATCTAGGGGCGGGGCTGAGCAGAGGAGACCGGGAAAATCGAGACAGGAAGTTCTGGATGGAGTCAGGTAGCTATACGGGAGAGGGGACTGTGAGCAGAGATGAATCTGTGTAGCAGCATATAGGGCTCGATTCACAAAGCGGTGATAACCCAGTTATCACGCCTAAAAGACTTTAGGCGTGATAACCTTTGCACCACTGAGTTATCACCGATTTTTGCTCTAACTCGCGCGAAGTTTCCGCGCGTACGCGCGCAAAGTCCCATAGGGTTTAATGGGAGCTTTGCGCGAAGCGGGGACGCTGCGCGCGCGTGCGCGGTTGCGCGCGGAAAATTCGCGCAAGTTGCTTCTTATCATGCCTAAAGTGAGTTTAGGCGTGATAAGGGGCTTTTCACTGGCGTGCAAACACTTTGCACCGCTTTGTGAATCGAGCCCATACTGTACATAGCTACACACAGTGTGTATATGTAGATGCTCTCTTTCTGGCTTGTGTGCACCTCGCTCTCCAGGCTAGATTTCTTCAGTAACATGCTGCTGTCACACTCTCCCCTGTCTGTGGAGTCCTGGGTCAGTCCTGCATGGCTCTAGCAGAGCAAACAGCATTCCTGTCAGCCTCGAGTCCAGAGTTACTGCCCCACACCCCCCTTCCTTATCAGCCCAACAGCAATAGTTACATAGTTATTTTGGTTGAAAAAAGACATACGTCCATCGAGTTCAACCAGTATAAAGTACAACACCAGCCTGCTCCCTCACATATCCCTGTTGATCCAGAGGAAGGCGAAAAAACCCTTACAAGGCATGGTCCAATTAGCCCCTAAAGGGAAAAATTCCTTCCCGACTCCAGATGGCAATCAGATAAAATCCCTGGATCAACATCATTAGGCATTACCTAGTAATTGTAGCCATGGATGTCTTCCAACGCAAGAAAAGCATCTAAGCCCCCTTTAAATGCAGGTATAGAGTTTGCCATAACGACTTCCTGTGGCAATGCATTCCACATCTTACTCACTCTTACAGTAAAGAACCCTTTCCTAAATAAATGGCTAAAACGTTTTTCCTCCATGCGCAGATCATGTCCTCTAGTCCTTTGAGAAGGCCTATGGACAAAAAGCTCATCCGCCAAGCTATTATATTGCCCTCTGATGTATTTATACATGTTAATTAGATCCCCTCTAAGGCGTCTTTGCTCTAGACTAAATAAACCCAGTTTATCTAACCTTTCTTGATAAGCGAGACCTTCCATCCCACGTATCAATTTTGTTGCTCATCTCTGCACCTGATCTAGAACTTCAAAAAGTTTTTTATGTGGTGCCCAGAACTGAATTCCATATTCCAGATGTGGCCTTACTAGAGAGTTAAACAGGGGCAATATTATGCTAGCATCTCGAGTTTTTATTTCCCTTTTAATGCATCCCAAAATTTTGTTAGCTTTAGTAAATCTCCACTTTCCCAGCACAGCCCCCCCCCCCCCCCCCTTCTCTTGCAGCCACAGTGACCAGATATAGGGCCACTAAACACAATGGGCTCGATTCACAAAGCGGTGATAACTCAGTTATCACGCCTAAAAGACTTTAGGCGTGATAACCTTTGCACCAGCAAAGTTATCACCGCTTTGTACTCTAACTCGCGCGAAGTTCCCGCGCGTGCGCAAAGTCCCATAGGGCTTAATGGGCACTTCGCGCGAAGCAGCCAGCAATGGTCAGCTAAAGTATACCTCACCAGGGGGGCATTTTACATTAAGGGTGACAGAGCCGGGGGTTCTATCGTGTTCTTTGTTCATCCCAATATTACACGACGTTCCCACCGCACACCCAATCAAGCAAGTCGGCCCGACATCTTGCAGCACGTCCAATCAATACACATGACCAATTTTGGCTCTAAAGTGTCCGCATCGATTGGGCATGCTCTTGGCGGCATCGATTTTCATACTATCCGATTATAATAATCGAATTAGATGGTCGATCAGCCGCCAAGTCGCTTTATGTATGGCCACCTGTATATTATTATTATCATCATCGTGTATTGTTTATGTAGTGCTGACATCTTCTGCAGCACTGTACAAAGTACATAGTCATGTCACATACTGTCCTCAGAGGAGCTCACAATCTAATCCTACCATAGTCATAGTAAAATGCTACCTTACTATTATTATTATGTATTTATATAGCACTGGCATTTTCTGCAGTACATTACAGAGTACATAGTCATGTCACTGACTGTCTTTAGAGGAGCTCACAATCTTGTCATTCCGTTTTCATGGTGTAATGTCCTATCATATTATTACATACACTGCAAACGCCTGATTTTTCAGCAACAGTTAGGCTTCCTGCATACTGCATGCGATTCCGATTTTTCATTGGTTTTTACATCCGATTACGATTTTTAATCGTTACTGCATGCTGCATTTTTACCTCCGTTTTCCTGTTAATTGCATTCAGGGAAAATCTGAATCGGAAACCAATCGCAAAACGGATTTGCCTCAAGCATATTGGTTCCAGTCTCACCCCACCTGCTGTAAGCCATTGCATATTACACTGCTCCATCTTCCCTCTGCCCCATGGGATGCATTGATATGAGCTTGTAGTCAGAACTGTATTCCTAGGCCCAATCCCTATGGGTGATAGTTATGGAGCGTGTGTACACTGTTAAAGTGAATGGGAACCCGTTCATAAATAAAAAAAGTCAGATACTCACCTAAGGAGAGGGAGGCTCTGGGTCCCATAGAGCTTACCCTCTCCTCTCCTGGTCCCCGTTGTTGCGCTGGCTCCCCGGTAGCGGTATTCGACCGTTTCGGTCAAATACCGCTGTTCCCGCGCCAAAGGGAGGCTTCGGAAATGCTTCGGGAGCCCGAGTGCTGGCGAAGACTGGCCACTCTACACTGCGCAAGCGCGAGCACCCGCTATGACGCGCGAGCCTTCTATATAGTAGAAGAGTAACTGAATTAATATACCTTGAATAGATAATTTAGGTAGTCCCTCCACGTACAAAGAAAGGGTAAGATTGTAAAATAATGATTGTATCATTGATAAGCACCTTTAGACTCTGGAGGGGTGGCTGGTAAAGCTTGGGCTAGGGAAATGAAAAGTACAAATCTGCCCCGAGTATATGTGGCTTGTGGATCGGAGAGGTGGGTTTAACAGCTCCAGCTGTGTGTGCTCCCCTCACCTGATATCTGGGTACAGCGGGGCTCTCAATCTACCAAAAAGGGGGGAGGGCCTTAGTGGCTACCTAAATGGTGGAACTCTTTAGCTACCTAAAGGAGGGGCTTTCTGGCTACCTAAAAGGGAGGTTGTCTTTCTACCTAAAGGGGGGGCTTTCTGGCTTCATGCATGGTGGCCTCCTTGACCACGCCCACATTTTTATATATGACCATGCCCATTTTCTGTGTGTGTGTGTGTGGGGGGGGGGGCGCAGAAACTGTCTTTGTCCCCGGGCGTTCAAAACCCTAGCTACGCCTCTGTATGAAGGCTGCCATATTTATTTCCTTTTAAACAATACCAGTTGCCTGGTTTCCCTGCTGATCTCTGTAGTTTCAGTAGTGTCTGAATCAGGGCCGGCTCTGTCATGAAGCAAGGTGAAACATTTGCTTAAGGCGCAGAGATTACAGGGGCAGCCTTTTTGTATTGTGTTTACACTAACAGCATGCAGTCAGAATAGGAGGAGAAGCGAGAGAAGAGCGAGGTGAAGAGGTCATCACTGGGGAAAAGCAGCTTGTTGTGCTGTGAGAGGAGTCTGATAGTGAGTGAGGAGGGGCAGCAGTGTTTCATTTGACTTGCACAGCAGAAAGGAGGATGTGGCACTGCTGTCCTGACTGAGAAGATATAGAGGACGGCCGAGTGTGTGCTATTGTGTTGAGCTGCAGCATGTCATGTGAAAGCGTATCCTCACAAGTTTGCCTCAGGCAGCAAAAAGTCTAGAACTGGTCCTGGTCTGAATCACACCAGACACAAGCATGCAGCTAATCTTGTCAGATCTGACAATAATGTCTGAAACACCTGATCTGCTGCATGCTTGTTCAAGGGCTGTGGCTAAAATGATTAGAGGCAGAGGATCAGCAGGATAACCAGGCAACTGGTATTACTTAAAAAGGAAACAAAAATGGCAGCCCCCATATCCCTTTCTCTTCAGTTGTCCTTTAAAGCAGAGGCGTCCGAGCCATTAGGCAGCTATAAATTTTCGCCTAAGGCGACAGGAAGAGGCAAGGGCGCTTCTGCACTGAGTAGTGAGAGAAGAAATGCCTCTCAGCTGACTCAGGTGTCAGTTTACACAGCAGCAGCAGCAGCGGGGCTGACTGGACTTCAGCTCAATGATTCAAAGAACCACAGTAATGAATGAGTCAGTGAGAGAAGGCACTCATCCTAGTCAGGGATCCGAGGAGTACAGCATCATCAGCTCCTGAGTCCGACTCCTGAGAATTCAGTCCCTCTCTCTCTGCTACTGCTAACTGAGTGGATGTAGAGACTGTGTAGCAGCCAGGCATTGACTTCCCCCCAGGCCGCCTTTCATTCAATGATTTAGGGTTGGTCCTGTGTCTGCTGTATTCAGGTTTGTTGATGTAAGGCAATGTAAAATACTAGGCTAGCTGATAAAAGTGCAATTAGAGGGCAGGCTAGCTGGTAAATATACACAGCATGATGTAGAACTCGTCTGGAGGGTCAGTGGGAAAAAATCTGTCTGGTCTCTCCCCATTGTTATAATGACTGCATGTGCAGATAAGGTCTTAAACAGGTTGAAAAGTTTTGACAGTCCCTAGACTCCAGGAGGGCTGCTTGCTGACTTGTGTAAGAGATTGGCAGGGACAGCAGTCCTATTACCAGCAACTAGTCTCTGTGTAATGTGGGACTGCAATACAGATAAACTGCTCCATCTCAGGCTATTCTCAGTCTCACTCCACTCCTCCTATCTCTGTATGTGTATAGTGTATGTCTACTGTGTGCTGTGTATAGTGTGCTCTCTGTGTGTGTGTGTGTGTGTGTGTTGTGTGCAGTGTGTGTACTGTGTGTGTACTGTGTGTGTGTGTGTTGTGTGCAGTGTGTGTACTGTGTGTGTGTGTGTGTATGTTGTGTGCAGTGTGTGTACTGTGTGTGTGTGTGTAGTGTGTGTACTGTGCTGTGCGTGTCTAAAGTGTGTGTGTGTGTGTGTGTACTGTGTATAGTGTGTATGTTGTGTGCAGTGTGTGTACTGTGTGTGTGTGTGTGTGTGTGTATGTTGTGTGCAGTGTGTGTACTGTGTGTGTGTGTGTGTGTGTGTGTGTGTATAGTGTGTGTACTGTGCTGTGCATGTCTAGAGTGTGTGTGTGTGTGTACTGTGTATAGTGTGTATGTTGTGTGCAGTGTGTGTACTGTGTGTGTGTGTGTGTGTGTGTGTGTGTGTGTGTACACTGTGTGTGTGTGCGTGTGTATAGTGTGTGTGTGTGTGTACTGTGTGTGGTGTGTGTGGTGTGTGTGAGTGCATGCCGCAATAAGTATATTTTATGGTGAAATGCTCTGCTGCATAACAACTATTTTCTGGTGAACCCATGCCGCAATAAGTACATTTTCTGGTGAAACGCTGCTGCATTATGATTTTCAGGGGTCTTGGGGGTGGGGTTCACCACAGGAGTGGTGTTCACCATGAGGGGTGCGGGGTATGGGACTGGGGGCAATCACGGGTGGGGGGGGGGGGGTGTGCCACAGGATTTCTCGCCTGGAGTGACAAAATAACTAGAGACGCCCCTGCTTTAAAGCCAGTTGGGAAACCTCCTATGGAGCTTCTCCGTGGTGTGATACCAGTGGGTGAGTAGTTTATAGCCTGATTCCATGCTCTCAGCGTCTGTGATCCTCTCCAGTTTCCATCGGCAGCTTTACTCATGCCTGAGGGGAACATTGGAGATGGCCATGACAAAAGAGATGCAGATATACAGAATTTGGTCTCAATCACGGGTGGGATATCTCCTGAAATGCAAATTCACTGCTGGTAGGTGGCGCAATTGCAAGCATGCTATGTCTTGCTTCATCACCACTCACTGTTTGAGTCACTCATGACGATGCCAGTGAACTACTCTAACCAGTGCAGCTGCAGTGCGGTTTAATTTCAAAATGGGTATGGCCAAGCCCCCTCTGTCCTTTGGTAAGGTGGTAATAGGGTATCTTACTCTCTGGGGGTTATACTTCCAGATAAATCTTTGAAAACATTTGCGGATTTCCATAAAATAGGCATCCGGGGATGCCACCAGGAGACTTTGAAAGATATAGAGAAACCGTGGTAAAAGATTCAGTTTAATAATATTTACACAGCCGAACCATAAACACCTGGCCACATCCCATCTCTGAAAGTCTGCTTTTAAAGTGTCACTGAGTTGCTTTTAAAAACAAAATCTGCACTTACCTGAGGCTTCCTCCAGCCCACCGTCGCCCGCGAGGTTCCCTGGCGTACTGCTGGCTTCTCTCCGCTACTTTAAAGTAGGCAATAATGGCTTTTAGTTGAGGTGAAATACATTAGCAAGGTCACTGGGGATTTTAGTGCCTGAACACGTTAAGGCCTTCTTCGAGGACCATTTAAAAAGGGAACCATTTCACAGGGAAGTTTGGCCTCTAGTGTGGACTTGAGGGCAGGATCTAGAGTAACAATCAGTGCTTCACATTTATCATGATTGATCTTATAATTTGTAATGGTAGTAGTTCACAGCGCAGGTATACTCTTCCTCAGTGTGTATCTCTCCACTTCACCACCTGTGAATATATATATATATATATATATATATATATATATATATATATATATATATATATATATATATATATATATATATATATATATATATATATATATATATATTCTAAAAACAGAATTACTTCCTAGGAATTGTCCCCCCAAAAATTTGCTCCAACGGTCGCCGCTTCAAGCGCCGTATGACTTCCGGTGACGTCAGCAGATCTGTCCAATATGCAATTGCAATAAATAAAATGTCCATAAATAGTAAAAAGTGTCCATAAATACCATGAGTAATAATTACCATGAGTAATAATTTTTTAGTTTATTTATTGCAATTACACAGTGGCGTACCTAGGGCATTTGACACCCGGTGCTAGGTATTGAAAGACACCCCCCCACCCACGGTCCACCACCTGCGGCGCGCGAAGCGCGGCGCGGCGAAAAAATGGGCGTGGCTATGACCGGATGGGGCGGAGCTAATTTAAAAGTGCACCCAAGTTTTAGTCAACCTTTCTCCAGAAAATTCACATCATTGCGCAGCTTTTCTCCAGAAAATACACAAAATGTCAGAAGCTTTCAACATAAAATACACGTAATGCGAGAACATTTCACCAAACATTACACGTTATGTGAGCAGATTTCACAAGAAAATACATTCAATCATGTCGGCAGATTTGACCAGAAAAAAATCATTCAATCTTGCGGTAGATTTGACCAGAACATACACAATGTCAGCACCAGATTTCACCACAAAATACACAATATCGGTAGTTAAACTGACCACAAAATACACAATGACGGTAGTTAAACTGACCACAAAATACACAATGACGGTAGTTAAACTGACCACAAAATACACAATGACGGTAGTTAAACTGACCACAAAATACACAATGACGGTAGTTAAACTGACCACAAAATACACAATGTCGGCAGTTAATCTGACCACAAAATACACAATGTCGGTAGCAGATCTGACCACAAAATACACAATATCGGTAGCAGATTTGAGTGTTGGCAAGCTGATAGCCTGGTGGGTAGGTGGTTAAGGGCGAGCAGCCTGATTGCCTAGTGGGTAGGTGGGCAGCCTGCTGGGTAGCAGTGGTGGGTAGGGGGGCAGCAGTGGTGGGTAGGTGGGCAGCCTGCTGAGTAGCCTGGTGGGTAGGTGGGTAGCATGGTGGGTAGCCTGGTGGGTAGGGGGGCAGCAGTGGTGGGTAGGTGGGCAGCCTGCTGGGTAGCAGTGGTGGGTAGGTGGGCAGCCTGCTGGGTAGCAGTGGTGGGTAGGTGGGCAGCAGTGGTGGGTAGGTGGGCAGCCTGCTGGGTAGCCTGGTGGGTAGGTGGGCAGCCTGCTGGGTAGCAGTGGTGGGTAGGTGGGCAGCAGTGGTGGGTAGGTGGGCAGCCTGCTGGGTAGCCTGGTGGGTAGGTGGGCAGCCTGGTGGGTAGGTGGGCAGCAGTGGTGGGTAGGTGGGCAGCAGTGGTGGGTAGGTGGGTAGCAGTGGTGGGTAGGTGGGCAGCAGTGGTGGGTAGCCTGGTGGGTAGATGGGCAGCCTGCTGGGTAGCCTGGTGGGTAGGAGGGCAGCAGTGGTGGGTAGGTGGGCTGCAGCGGTGGGTAGGTGGGCAGCAGTGGTGGGTAGCCTGCTGGGCAGCCTGGTGGGTAGGTAGGCAGCAGTGGTGGGTAGATGGGCAGCCTGCTGGGTAGCCTGGTGGGTAGGTGGGCAGCAGTGGTGGGTAGGTGGGCAGCAGTGGTGGGTAGCCTGCTGGGTAGCCTGCTGGGTAGGTGGGCAGCAGTGGTGGGTAGGTGGGCAGCAGTGGTGGGTAGGTGGGCAGCAGCGGTGGGTAGCCTGGTGGGTAGGTGGGCAGCAGCGGTGGGTAGCCTGGTGGGTAGGTGGGCAGCAGCGGTGGGTAGGTGGGCAGCAGCGGTGGGTAGCCTGGTGGGTAGGTGGGCAGCAGTGGTGGGTAGGTGGGCAGCAGTGGTGGGTAGCCTGCTGGGTAGCCTGATGGGTAGGTGGGCAGCAGTGGTGGGTAGGTGGGCAGCAGTGGTGGGTAGGTGGGCAGCAGCGGTGGGTAGCCTGGTGGGTAGGTGGGCAGCAGCGGTGGGTAGCCTGGTGGGTAGGTGGGCAGCAGCGGTGGGTAGGTGGGCAGCAGCAGTGGGTAGCCTGGTGGGTAGGTGGGCAGCAGTGGTGGGTAGGTGGTGGGCAACAGCGGTGGGTAGGTGGGCAGCAGCGGTGGGTGGCCGGGCCGGTGCACCTGTAAAAGAAAAAAAAACCATTCACTTACCTGCAGATGAAACCTCTCTTCCGAATCCCAGGCAGCCTCCGCAGCTCCTCTTGAATGTCCCGCGCCGTCTCCTGCTGCGTCATCAGTGCAGGGCTACGGGAAGATGGCCACCGAAGCCCGCACTGGAGACAAAAATAGACGGCAAGATGGCGTCGGCGGCCATCTTGCCGTCTATTTTTGTCTCCAGTGCGGGCTTCGGCGGCCATCTTCCTGTAGCCCTGCTCGGGTAAACTGAGGGCGGCTATCAGCCGCCCTGTCAGTGCCCGTTCTGCCCTTGGAGGGGAAGCGCCGAAGGAGGGGACCCAGGTGAGGGAGAGGTGGGGGGGTATTTCCCCCCTCCCCGCCGACGCTGCCACCCCTCCTTCAGCGCTGCTTCCCCTCCTGTGTCATCAAGGCTTCTGGGGAGGCCTTGATGACACCCCCCCTGGAGCTGACACCCGGAGCGGAGCGCTCCTGGCCGCCCCATGGTAGGGACGCCACTGCAATTACATATTGGACAGAGTGAAATGGTTTATCAGAGACAGATGAGGAACTTCTTAAACTGGCCACTAAATGGCAACATGGGAACGTGCAATGATATAGAATCCATTTTTTTGGAGTTCCGAATAAATTCTTGACTGTCTGAATCGCAGTCCTTGCCTGTGTCTGTTTGGAGGGGGTAAGACCACCGCTGCCTCCTCTGTTTAACCAGTTGGTTTTTTAAGTTCATTTAATTACCTTTTATTCTTTTGGCGCCTCTGTATCTTGTACACTATAGAATCCATTGAGTCTCTGTGGATGTAATTTTGGAACTTACAACAAAATGCAATTATGGCTTTAGGCCACTAGATGTCACTATGTGATAAAAAATAGACTATGAGACATGTATGCAAAAAATGAAACTGAATTTAGAGTTTTATTAATGTGACCTGACTATTTATATGTATGTGTTTGATGTATGTTATGATGTACTTTTATCTGATTGTATTTTATCTTTTAAGTGGTTGTACTATTTTACTAATTTTTATTACTTAGGATTTGTCCCCTTCTTAACAATATTTCCATATGTGTCAATGGCAGCACAATAGGGTTTAGCCCCGCCCCTTAACCCCCATAGGACCTTGTAACTATAAATCACTCCCTATTACTCCTTCCCCTAGTCTTTTTGTCCTCGTCATTACCTACTTGACCCCTGGACCTAGGTGTAACGCGAAAACTCTTGCCTAACAATCTATATACCATGCAGGTTAAGCTCTCCTGTATTAGGGTCATCTCTGGTCTAAACGACAGGAGTTGACAGTTCTGTTGGTCACAGAATACACTGCAGCCATGATTGAGCAATGCTCCAACAGTCCAATGCCTTACCTGCGGGCGGATGGCTAGGAGGCCCTGTGTGGCTAAATGCCGCTGAAGAAAGCGTCAGGTAGGTCCGCTCCTATGCATAGTATCTGCTGTGGTCGCCTCGCTCGCGCGTGTGTCTCTGCAGCGCGTACTTCCTGGTGACGGCCGGTCGGGTCTGCGTGCGCTCCACTATGCGCTTCAACGCCGATGATTCGCCCGGCGGCTGTCTTCCGGTCACGCCCCGCTCTTCCCATTGGCTGAATTGCGGAGAGTGAGTATTTCAGCGAGACAGCGGTCATTTGTAAGCTGTCACGCTACCCGGACGGACAGGACGCAGCGGACACGCTATCATCATCCATGGAGGACTGTGAGCCATATATGTATTCTTTTTTCTAAACCTTTGTTTATCCCTAATAGATGGGCATGTTGTAAATATTGCGTTGCATCACAGCAGGTTCAGATTTGGAGCAGGAGACGCTGGACACCGACCAAATTCCTATAGAGGATCAAGTTCAGATTGTTAGGTAGGAGTATATAGTTAGAGGGTAAGTTATTTTGCTTTATAGGAAAAGAGCTAATCTGAATGACATCTGTCTTTCAGATCTCGGGAGCAGGGAAGAGGATGGTCACAGGGACCGGGAGAACACTACTATTATTATAGTAGAAGGTCGCCCCCTAGATACAGATCTCGCTCCAGAGAACGTTCAAGATCTAGAAGACGTAACAGATCACCTGATAGATCCAGATCACAATATGCACATACTTCAGGGAGAAGGTGCTGGGCCTGTGACCAGGATGTCATACCGGGAAAATTAGTCTGTAGGGACTGTTTTTCCAACATGCCAAAGGAGCCGGATCAACCTAAGGATATCTCAAAAATGATAAAGGAAGCTGTTCAGGACACAATGAACGAATATATAGCCAATCTACCAACACCTACGACACAAACCACAGATCAACCAGGCCCATCTCACACGTCTGATACAGAGCTAGAAACAACCGAGGTTGGCTTCAATTTCAACCTTGTGCAGCCATATATCAAGTCCATTCGAGAAGCCATGGACTGGCAGGAGGAACAGGGCGAGGAACTACCGAGCACGAGTCAAAAGGAATACTTTTCCCACTTGAAAAAATCTTATAAACCTTTTCCGCTAATTAAAGCTATCGGGGATCTATTCAAAGAAGAGTGGGAGAAAGTAGATAAAAGAACTACGTTTACGAATAAATTTAACAAACTCTACCCAATGGAGCAGGACAAGCTACTATCGCTTGAGGAGCCTCCAAAAGTAGATGCTGCCGTCATAGGCCTAGCAAAACATGTCACACTGCCAAAAGAGGACTCGGTGGGTCTTAAAGACCCACTTGAAAAGAAAATGGATTCCGAATTGAAAAAAGTGTATCTTTCCTCAGGAGCAGCCTGCAGGCCGGCAATAGCCCTAACAACAGTATCAGAAGCACTAAGAACCTGGACGCAGAATATAGAGGAGGCAATAAAGTCAAACGCAGATAAAGAAGCGATCATCGCGGCTTTAGATGACTTGAAACTGACGGCAGACTTCGTGGGCGAAGCCTCGGTAGACGTAATAAGGTGCTCCGCCAGATCTATGCTTCATTCAGTTGTAACCAAGCGAGCATTGTGGCTTAGAAGCTGGTCGGCTGACCCGTCTTCCAGACAGCAATGGTGTCAAATTCCTTATGACGGGGAAAATCTGTTTGGAGAAGAATTAGACACGGCTATTCGCCGTGTAACAGGAGGGAAATCGGGAATGATCCCACAAGATCGCAAGACTAAAAAGCCAAGCTTCTCTCCAAGGAACTCGTTCCAACAAAACCGTTACAAAAGCACAGCTTACAGACCCGGAAGGGAATACAGGAGAACATGGCAGAGTTCTCAATCAACCCTTCAGAAATTAAATAAACAAAAGAGAACCCCACAGACGACAACAACGCAGAAGGGGTTTTGATGGTCCCTCTGTCCAGACATTACCAATGGGGGGAAGACTGCAGTCTTTCAGCGATGTCTGGACGGAAGAGATAGAGGATCACTGGGTGACACAAACCGTGAGGAGAGGACACCGATGGAATTTCAGAGAGGAACCACCCAATATCTTCAAAATCACAAACATTCCGAAATCGGCACAAAAGCAACAAATTCTCATGAACTACGTACAGGATTTATTGAAGAAAGATGCAATAGAGGAGGTACCAGTAGAAGAGAGGGGCCGGGGAGTGTACTCTCCCCTATTCTTTGTAAAGAAAAAAACTGGGGATCTACGTCCCGTTATGGATCTCAGAATTCTAAATACATACATAAAGCTCAGTCGATTCAAAATGGAAACTTTACAAACAATTACGAAAGTGACTATGCTACAGGATTGGGCAATATCAATAGACCTGGAGGATGCCTACCTTCACATAATGATACAAGACAGTTTCCGAAAATATCTAAGATTTGCCATAGGACAAATGCATCTGCAGTTCCGTTGCCTACCCTTCGGGATCTGTACGGCACCTCGCACCTTTACAAACGTACTGGTAGCATTGATAGAGCGTCTCAGACTGAGAGGACTAAGGTTGTACCACTATTTAGACGACCTCCTACTACTACACCAACAGGAAGATGTCATTTTGGAACAAACACAAATACTCTTGACAGAGTTACAAACATTCGGATGGAAAGTGAATACTTCCAAAAGTCGATTAACTCCAGCCAGAAAATTTACGTTTCTAGGAGCAGACTTCCAAACAGAACAAAACACGATTGGCCTTCCAATAGAGAAACAAATCAAAATCCAAAAACTAGCACGGAACACAATTTGTGCCACGTCATTAACAGCGAGACAGTGTCTGAGTTTCCTAGGAACACTAACGGCAACTATACCAATGGTAAAGTGGGCGCAGTGGCACTGTCGGCAGTGGCAGACTGGACTACTAACTCAATGGACCAGCAGACGAATGAATCAACGGATACTCATAACTCCACCTATGAGGAACAGTGTATTCTGGTGGACGAAAAAGAAGAATCTAGGCAACCCTTTACCCATCCAGATTACTTGTCAGACCATGGTTACCACGGACGCCAGTCAGAGGGGTTGGGGTGCAGTGATGCAGTCTCATGCCATTCAAGACAAATGGAGTTCCCCGCAAAAAGGAGTAGCATCGAATATTTTAGAAATAAGAGCAGCCAAGTTAGCCCTGACCACTTTCAAAAGCCAACTCCGTGGACGAAATGTGATGTTACGGATGGACAATTCCACAGCAGTCTCTTACATCAGACGGCAGGGGGGCACGAGATCGAGGACGTTACTCCAGGAAGTATCACCGATCTTCAATCTGGCAGAACGAATGTTCAACACGCTGACCGCAACTTATATTCCGGGACCACAGAACTCGAAAGCAGATTTCCTGAGCAGACACGATATCGACAACAACGAATGGAGTCTGAACAAATCAATCTTCCAGGAGATATGTCAACAATTAGGATCTCCCCAGCTGGACCTGATGGCAACTGCACTAAATACACAATGCAACAGCTTCATCTCGAGAAGATATACACCGACAGCTCTGGCAACGGATGCACTAGTAGCAGATTGGACATTCCAGACAGCATATGTGTTTCCTCCAATTCCACTGATACACAAGCTACTTATGAGGCTCAGCACGGAAAAAGTGACCCTTATAGCAGTGATCCCTTACTGGCCGAGGAGGCCGTGGTTTCCACTGCTGTGGCAAATGAAGACCTTACAGCCGCTGATGCTTCCGACAATTCCAGATTTACTAGTGCAGGGACCGATCTCACATCCCAATCCATCCAGCCTAAAACTAGCGGCCTGGAAATTGAGAGGCGGAAGTTGGAATTATTAGGATTCTCGGATAAAGTAATAGAGACAATTCTAAAAGCAAGAAAGCCCTCTACAAATGTATCCTATCAGAGAATCTGGACAAGATTTGTAGAATTTGCTGAACAAAATAGTTTTGACCCTCTAAAACCGAACATCTCACAACTACTACAGTTCTTACAATCCGGAATGGATAAAGACTTGGGCTACCATTCACTGAAAGTCCAAGTATCAGCAATTTCAGCACTAACAGACAAAAGATGGGCATTACATCCACTAGTAGTACAATTCATAAAAGGAGTTATGAAGGAGAGGCCTCCCCAGAAAACGATATTTCCCAAATGGGATCTGCCACTAGTACTAGATAATCTATCAAAAGCACCATACTCACCTACCAAAGATTGTTCTCTCGTACAACTGACACAAAAAGCAGTCTTTTTAGTGGCAATGTCTTCCGCTAGAAGAATATCAGAAATTCAGGCACTCGGATGGCAGGAGCCATTTTTGACATTTTTTCCAGACAGAATAGTATTGAGACCAATCCAACACTTTATTCCTAAGGTCTCATCCGTTTTTCATTTTAACCCAGAATGGACATTACCAACCCTTATGGGAGAAGAGAACACCACACCTCATCCTCTTGATGTAGGAGATGTATTGAAAAACTATGTATCACAGACAAGGGACTTAAGACAAACGGAGAGACTTTTTGTCATACCCACAGGAAGTAGGAAGGGACAACCTGCATCCTCAAGGACTATAGCTAACTGGATTGTCATTATCATTCAAAACGCCTACAGGGCAAATAAACTGACGCCCCCACAACAGATATCAGCACACTCCACGAGAAGTGTGGCGGCATCGTGGGCGGCATTCACCAAAGTGTCTGCAGAAAAAGTGTGCCAGGCGGCCAGCTGGTCGTCTGTCAACACATTTATGAAACATTATAGAGTTGATCCTGCAGTGAATACGACCAGACAATTTGGTCAAAACGTACTGAGTGTTCATGTTGAGTGTGTATAAATAAAATTTTCAGCATTACACCTCATCCCTCCCATTGTATTCTTTGGCTAGTTAACTCCCTATTGTGCTGCCATTGACACATATGGAAAGCGGAAAATTGAATTCTTACCTGCCGGTAATTTTCCTTTCCAGATGTGTCCATGGCAGCACAACGCTCCCACCCTAGATTCGGTAATGCCGAGTTAAAGACTAGGGGAAGGAGTAATAGGGAGTAATTTATAGTTACAAGGTCCTATGGGGGTTAAGGGGCGGGGCTAAACCCTATTGTGCTGCCATGGACACATCTGGAAAGGAAAATTACCGGCAGGTAAGAATTCAATTTTCCGCTATATTTGCTATTTTTGTATCCTATGCATTGATATGCATCTTCTTGCCAAAATTTATGCGACATCTTCATCGCATTGTGCACTAAGTTGAGGTGGAACGCGGACATTTTTACGTGATACGCATAGCGCCGGCTACGCAGCGTCTTCATCACATTGTGGAACGCGGAAGTGTTTACGTGATACGCATAGCACCAGCTAATCCGGAAGTCTGCTGACGTCACCGGAAGTCATAAGGCGAATTTTGGGGGAACAATTCCTAGGAGGTAATTATGTCTTTAGATTATATATATATATATATATATATATATATATATATATACACACACACACACATTGTGCATGCCCGCCCGCTCTTGTTTATCCCCTAATGACGGCAAACGCCAAAACTAGTCGGGACAAGAGCGGGCAGCACGGAGACAGGATCGAGTACTGAGGTTTAGTACCACATAGAGTGGGAAGTGCTACTAGCCTGGGGAGGGTCCTAAGTGGATTAGGACCCTCTAGAAGTAAGTGTTCACCTCGTATCACCTGTACTGCCTTTTATCCAGAAATAAGCGAATGTGACAATATCCACTGAGGGCATCCCTGTTTGCTTTGTTTGCACTCTGAGTGCACGCAGGTGGTGAAGTGGAGCGATACACACTGAGGAAGAGTATACCTGCACTGTAAACTACTACCATTACAGTGACTATCTGGATGTAGTGTTGGGCGAACAGTGTTCGCCACTGTTCGGGTTCTGCAGAACATCACCCTGTTCGGGTGATGTTCGAGTTCGGCCGAACACCTGACGGTGCTCGGCCAAACCGTTCGGCCACATGGCCGAACTAAGAGCGCATGGCCGAACGTTCCCCGAACGTTCGGCTAGCGCTGTGATTGGCCGAACGGGTCACGTGGTTCGGACCCGAACGCGCTCTGATTGGCCGAACTGTCACGTGGTTCGGGTAAATACCCGAACCACGTCATATCTCCGCCATTTGTCTGTGGGTTTAGCTTTGGGTAGGCAGGCAGGGTAGTTCGCGCTCCAGCCACGCTAGCCAGGGTCCCCCCTGTCATTGTGTCGCTGCTGGGAACAGTAGTACACCGCTCGCTCAGCCACACTATATAGCATTCTGTTTACTGCCACTCTGTGTACCTCGCTCAGCCACATTATATAGCATTCTGTTCACTGTTCTGTGTCTGCTGGGAATAGTGGTACACCGCTCGCTCAGCCACACTATATAGCATTCTGTTTATTGTTCTGTGTCTGCTGGGAATAGTGGTACACCGCTCGCTCAGCCACACTATATAGCATTCTGTTCACTGTTCTGTGTCTGCTGGGAATAGTGGTACACCGCTCGCTCAGCCACACTATATAGCATTCTGTTTACTGTTCTGTATCTGCTGGGAATAGTGGTACACCGCTCGCTCAGCCACACTATATAGCATTCTGTTTACTGTTCTGTGTCTGCTGGGAATAGTAGTACACCGCTCGCTCAGCCACACTATATAGCATTCTGTTTACTGCCACTCTGTGTACCTCGCTCAGCCACATTATATAGCATTCTGTTCACTGTTCTGTGTCTGCTGGGAATAGTGGTACACCGCTCGCTCAGCCACACTATATAGCATTCTGTTTACTGTTCTGTGTCTGCTGGGAATAGTAGTACACCGCTCGCTCAGCCACACTATATAGCATTCTGTTTACTGCCACTCTGTGTACCTCGCTCAGCCACATTATATAGCATTCTGTTCACTGTTCTGTGTCTGCTGGGAATAGTGGTACACCACTCGCTCAGCCACACTATATAGCATTCTGTTTACTGCCACTCTGTGTACCTCGCTCAGCCACATTATATAGCATTCTGTTCACTGTTCTGTGTCTGCTGGGAATAGTGGTACACCGCTCGCTCAGCCACACTATATAGCATTCTGTTTACTGTTCTGTGTCTGCTGGGAATAGTGGTACACCGCTCGCTCAGCCACACTATATAGCATTCTGTTTACTGTTCTGTGTCTGCTGGGAATAGTGGTACACCGCTCGCTCAGCCACACTATATAGCATTCTGTTTACTGTTCTGTGTCTGCTGGGAATAGTAGTACACCGCTCGCTCAGCCACACTATATAGCATTCTGTTTACTGCCACTCTGTGTACCTCGCTCAGCCACATTATATAGCATTCTGTTCACTGTTCTGTGTCTGCTGGGAATAGTGGTACACCGCTCGCTCAGCCACACTATATAGCATTCTGTTTACTGTTCTGTGTCTGCTGGGAATAGTGGTACACCACTCGCTCAGCCACACTATATAGCATTCTGTTTACTGCCACTCTGTGTACCTCGCTCAGCCACATTATATAGCATTCTGTTCACTGTTCTGTGTCTGCTGGGAATAGTGGTACACCGCTCGCTCAGCCACACTATATAGCATTCTGTTTACTGTTCTGTGTCTGCTGGGAATAGTGGTACACCGCTCGCTCAGCCACACTATATAGCATTCTGTTTACTGTTCTGTGTCTGCTGGGAATAGTGGTACACCGCTCGCTCAGCCACACTATATAGCATTCTGTTTACTGTTCTGTGTCTGCTGGGAATAGTAGTACACCGCTCACCCGCCACTGTATAGCATTGTGCTCTGTGTCGCTGCTGGGAATAGTGGTACACCGCTCACCCGTCACTGTATAGCATTGTGCTCTGTGTCGCTGCTGGGAATAGTGGTACTGTATAGCATTTCTGTACTGCCACTGTACTGCTGCCAGTCAGCGTGTACTGTAAGGATAAGTGAAATGAGGAAGAAATCCGGTGAAAGAGGGAGGGGCAAGGGAAGAGGTGTTTCCCCTGACGGTTCACGTACAGGCCACAGGGGAGCACCCAAGAAAACCCACTCAATACCGCCCATGTTGTCCAGGACAACAACCCTCACAAATCCAAAAGAACAGGACCAGATAATTACTTGGATGACCTCTCAAGCGTCCAGCAGTGGGTTAAGCAGCACCAGCACATCACGCACGAGGTCCGAGTCCTCAGCCAGTTACAAGGAGCCAGTGGGCACAAAGCTGACACAACCGGCAGCGACACCATGCACACAACTGCCAGATAACCAGTCCGATGAATTACCTCAGGACACAATGGGGTATTCGCAGGAGCTATTCCCAGCCCAACAAACTTCCACCTTTCAAAGGTCAATGGAGGAACAGCCAGAAATGTTGTGCCTGGATTCACAACCGTTAACTGTGGGAAATGCACCGCGCACTGAAATACAAGGCGAGTCCGAGGAGGACTCGGAAACCCAAATCCCAGAGCAATTTGGGCAGGAGGGGTTGCAATTGCAGGAGGTCGGCCGACAAGATCTGGAAGACGACGTTGGAGTGTGCTGCGCAGAGGTTGTTGTGGGGAGCTCTACTCCACGGCGGCGGCCCACAATGACATATGACGAGTTTGAGGAGATGGAAGAGGAGGGTATGGACAATGTGGACAGAGACCCAGATTTTGTTTGTGAACGAGAACATCGCCGTCGTAGCAGCAGCACAGATGAGTCTGTTGAAGAACCCACTGCTGCACGAGTTCGCCTTGTGCCACAAGGTAGGCGGCGTGCAATTTCAGGCACCACAAGCGTGGAAGTTCAAGTGAGAGGCAAAAGAGGAGCAAACAGAAATCGCCAGCAAGGAGGCAGGTGCTCCAAAGTCTGGGCTTTCTTTGAAGACTGCACTGAGGATGTTACCATGGCGATTTGCAAGGTGTGCAAGACCCGCCTGAGCAGGGGGAAAAGTATTAACAACCTCTCCACCACCAGCATGAGCCGTCACATGCTATCCAAACATCCCACTCTGTGGGCAAACGCGTCAGGACAGGGTACCAGCAACAACACTGCCTCCCTTGGGTTCACCAGACTCACCACCAGACCCGCCTCAGCAGCAGCAGTAGCCCCGCCATTGCGTGGTTCACAACATTCACAAACATCAGACGACGCTGACACTGTCACTTTCCGGAGTAGTGCTCTTGAGGTCTCCCAGTCTTCATCAAACACAACAACCAACAGCCCTTCCGTGTGCAGCGCTACGGTTCAGTTGTCTGTGTCGGAGATGTTTGAGCGCAAGAGGAAATTGCCAGCAAATGACCCCCGGGCCGTGGCAGTAACAGCCAGCATAGCCAAGCTTCTGGCCTGCGAAATGCTGCCATATCGAGTGGTGGAGACAAACAGCTTCAAGGGCATGATGTCAGTGGCCATCCCACGTTACGTGGTTCCCAGCCGCTACCACTTTGCGCGCTCTGCAGTGCCTGAGTTGCATGAGCACGTGGTCAGCAAAATAACCCGAAGCTTGAAGAATGCCGTTGCCTGCAAGGTTCACCTCACCACTGACACCTGGACGAGTGCGTTCGGCCAGGGTCGATACATCTCCCTTACCGCGCACTGGGTGTACCTTGTGGAGCCTGGCAGCGATTCCTCACCTGCTACGGCACGGGTGTTGCCCACGCCACAAACAGCTGCACCGCCGTCCCTCCCACTGGATAACAACAGCAGCACCTACCTCTCTGACTCCTTCTCCTCCAACGCATCTCAAAGCTGTACCTCATCCGGAAACGCTAACCCAGCAGCAGTAGGATCGTGAAAGCAGTGCAGCACAGCTGTTGGCATGCGTCAGCAAGCGTTGCTGAAGCTAATCTGCCTTGGGGATAAGCAGCACACAGGGGAGGAAATTTGGAGGGGAATAAAGGAACAGACGGATTTGTGGCTGGCACCGCTGGACCTGAAACCGGGCATGGTTGTGTGTGATAATGGGAGTAATCTCATTCGCGCTTTAAGGTTGGCTAAGCTGACACACATCCCTTGCCTGGCGCACGTGATGAACCTAGTAGTTCAGCGGTTCCTGAGGACATACCCAGGCGTGGACGATCTTCTGTTGAAGGTGCGTCGAGTGGCCAAACATTGTAGAAATTCCAGTACTGCTTCGGGGGCACTCGCCAAGATGCAGGAGCGCTTTAATCTCCCCCACCATCGCTTGCTGTGTGATGTCCCTACGCGCTGGAATTCTACGCTGCACATGCTAGCCCGCTTTTGCGAGCAGAAGAGTGCAGTGGTCCAGTACATGACGGCGCAGTACCGAGGCGCATCCGGCCAGCTGCCAAGCTTCTGTGGATCCGATTGGGCCAACATGTTGGACCTCTGCCAAGTCCTCCAAAATTTTGAGCAATCCACGTTGCTTGTGAGCAGTGACAACTCTTCAGTCAGCATTTCCATACCACTGCTGTGTTTACTGAAGAGGTCGATGTTAAAAATCAAGGAAACAGCTGTCATGATGCAACTGGGGGAATCTGAAGGAGAAAACGATCAGCGTGATGGTACCAACATCAGGCCATCCGCCTCAGGGAACGCTGGCCCCAGCAGCTATGACGAAGAAGAGGAGGAGGAACAGCTGGAGTTGGAGCAGGAATTTAATGCCACCACTGACGAGGGCCAGAGCGGTGCACGTTGGACTTCCACAATTCAACGCGAATGGTCAGCAGAAGCAGACCAGGAGGAAGGTGACGACTATGATGCATCACAACAACTATCACAACGCTCACAAGAGGATGATGAGGATTCTGGTAGGACTCTGGCACACATGGCTCAATTCATGCTAGACTGCATTGAACGTGACCCACGCATTGTGCGCATTCTGGACAACACCAATTACTGGGTTTATACCCTTCTGGATCCACGGTACAAACACAATGTTCCAAAACTGCTTGAAGAAAGAGTCAGACAGGTCAAAATGGAAGAATACCAGCAGGCCCTTGTGGAGACTTTAGAGAGGAGATTGACATCCTCCCCCTCCTCTAGCCAGTTGTACGCAGACAGACTGACTTCCGCAAACCCAGGACGACCAGGAGGGCAGCAAACAATGCAAGCCGCAGCTAGTACCCAAAAGGGAACGGTATCGGCAGTGTCCTTGGAGTGGGAAAATTTTCTGACACCCATGCAGCAGCAGCCCACTGAACAGCAAGCGTGCAGATCCACCTCCAACACCGATCGCCTGGAGAAGATGGTCAAGGACTACATGTCAGATGACGTAGCTGTGTCGAACAATCCATCTGCACCCTTCAACTATTGGGTATCGAAGCTAGACACCTGGCACGAACTAGCAATGTACGCAATAGAGGTGCTGGCTTGCCCGGCAGCCAGCGTTATGTCGGAACGCTGTTTCAGTGCTGCCGGAGGCATCGTCACAGATCGGCGTATCCGCCTCTCTACAGAAAATGCAGACCGTCTGACTCAAATTAAAATGAATCAATCCTGGATTGGAAATGACTACGCAACACTCCAGGACCCCAACCAAGTAACATGACCAATGAACATCTGGGATGGTGTAGCGTTTCCGGTCCCTGTTTATTGAACCTCTCATCTGTATTACATTTATGACTGCATGGCGGCAAAAAGCATTGCTGCTATATCCGCACGCTTTTTGTCCTCATGCAAGGCCTGGGTTGTTGTGTCTCAAAAACCGTGGCCTGCTCCTGTTCCATCACGTCTGCTGCTGCTGGGTTAGCGTTGCCGCGTGGTCCCTGTTTATTGAACCACTTATCTTTATTACATTTATGACTGCATGGCGGTACAAAGCATGCTATCCGCACGCTTCTTGCCCTCATGCAAGGCCTGGGTTGTTGTGTCTCACAAAGCGTGGCCTTCTCCTCCTGCGCCTCCTCCTGTTCCATCACGTCTGCTGCTGCTGGGTTAGCGTTGCCGCGTGGTCCCTGTTTATTGAACCACTTATCTTTATTACATTTATGACTGCATGGCGGTACAAAGCATGCTATCCGCACGCTTCTTGCCCTCATGCAAGGCCTGGGTTGTTGTGTCTCACAAAGCGTGGCCTTCTCCTCCTGCGCCTCCTCCTGTTCCATCACGTCTGCTGCTGCTGGGTTAGCGTTGCCGCGTGGTCCCTGTTTATTGAACCACTTATCTTTATTACATTTATGACTGCATGGCGGTAAAAAGCATGCTATCCGCACGCTTTTTGTCCTCATGCAAGGCCTGGGTTGTTGTGTCTCACAAAGCGTGGCCTTCTCCTCCTGCGCCTCCTCCTGTTCCATCACGTGTGCTGCTGCTGCTGCTGGGTTAGCGTTGCCGGTCCCTGTTTATGGAACCTCTTATCTTTATTACATTTATGACTGCATGGCGGTACAAAGCATGCTATCCACACGCTTCTTGCCCTCATGCAAGGCCGGGGTTGTTGTGTCTCACAAAGCGTGGCCTTCTCCTCCTGCGCCTCCTCCTGTTCCATCACGTGTGCTGCTGCTGGGTTAGCGTTACCGGTCCCTTTTCCTGGAACCTCTTATATGTATTACATTTATGACTGCATGCCGACAAAAAACATGTTACCTGTGCAAAGAAAACAGACATTTCCCGCATTTAAAAGACAGTTTTCCCTTTGAAACTTTAAAATTGATTTTCTCAAAAACTATAAGCTCTTTTTGCTAATTTTTTTTTCTCTTGTACCCACTCCCAAGGTTCACATACCCTGTAAATTTGGGGTATGTAGCATGTAAGGAGGCTTTACAAACCACAAAAGTTCGGGTCCCCATTGACTTCCATTATGTTCGGAGTTCGGGTCGAACACCCGAACATCGCGGCCATGTTCGGCCTGTTCGGCCCGAACCCGAACATCTAGATGTTCGCCCAACACTATCTGGATGCAAGGATTCATCCTCACACAGCTGCAACTTTACTCTTCACATTAAAGTGGGGCGCCACGGTATCAACTACATAGATGATCTTATAATTTGCCCGCTTCCCAAATGTAGAGAATTCACTCAGTAAGTTAGGAATAGATACATGGGGAGTCATGAGTCATCACTACAGGACAATTACTTGACTCAAATGGTAACGGAACCAACTAGGGGGAATGCGTTACTGGATCTGATCATTTCTAATAGACCAAATAATGTATCAAATGTGCAGGTTCAAGAACATTTGGGACATAGTGATCAGAACATGATAACGTTTGATCTGGAGACAAAAAGGCCACGGGGCAGCGGGACCACTAAAACTATGAATTTTAGAAAAGCGAAGTTCAATCAACTCAGGCAGGCACTACGTTTGGTGAACTGGGATAATGTACTACAAGGGGAGGACACTGAAAGGAAATGGCAAGCTTTTAAACTTACTCTCAATCAATATTGTAGTATGTATATCCCATATGGAAACAAAATATCTAGGAATAAAAGAGGTCTCTATGGATGAATAGAAAGTTAGAGATAAAATGAAGAGGAAAAAGAATGCCTATAAGGTCCTAAAACAGGAGGGGACCAAGGCTGCATTAAGCAACTATAACTGTAATATTAAATATTTAACGCAGGAAGAAGTGAAGGCAAGACTAAATAAATTAAAAATAGACAAGGCACCTGGCCCGGATGGCATGCACCCTTGGGTCCTAAGGAAATTAAGTTCAGTTATAGATAAACCCCTTTATCGTATCTTTTGTGACTCTCTTTCAACTGGTAGAGTCCCAGTGGATTGGCGTACAGCCCACGTTTTCCCATTATTTAAGAAGGGCAAAAAATCAGATCCAGGAAATTATAGACCTGGAAGCTTAACATCAGTTGTATGCAAACAATTTGAGGGGTTACTAAGAGATACTATACATGACTTCATAGTAGAAAATAATCTTATTTCTCAGCATCAACATGGTGCTTACTAAAGACAGGTCCTGTTTGACTAACATGCTCAGCTTTTATGAGGTAGTGAATGCTAATGTGGATATTGGGAATGCTGTAGATGTGATATACTTTGCAAAGGCCTTCGACACTGTTCCCCACAAAAGTCTGGTGCAAAAGCGGAGGATGCAAGGACTGGGGAAGAGTCTGTGTGCATGGATAGGGAACTGGCTAATGGACAGAAAACAAAGAGTTGTGGTCAATGGATCATACTCAAAATGGGAGACTGTTAGCAGTGGGGTCCCACAGGGTTCTGTACTGGGTCCAGTCAGGGCCGGCGCTACCATAGAGGCAGGGGAGGCAGCTGCCCCAGGGCCCCAGAGCTTGTAGGGGCCCCCAGTGGCTACAAGAGGAAAAACATTTTTTTCAAATCGGCCATATAGTTTTTGAGAAAATCAATTTTAAAGTTTCAAAGGAAAAAAATACACATTTAAAAACCTGCCGACTTTAATGGTTGATAGCAAATCCACCTTTAATGCTAGAAACCCTAAATTTACAGGATATGTTAAGGATATCATTAGGAATAAGAGGAAAAAACAATTTTTCAAAAAGATCTTATAGTTTTTGAGAAAATCGATTTTAAAGTTTCGAAGGAAAAAAGTATACTTTTAAATGTAGTAAATGTCACTTTTAGTAGCAAACCTAACGGTAGTGTAATTTTACATGCATCAAACGAAAGCGCAATAAATTTCCTGACGGGGTTTCCAGGGGGTCTATACGCAGCCGCAGCGCTTTGGCCAGGGATCGCTATATAGCCGCAATATGGCTGTATGAAGATCCCTGGCATTTTTTTCTATTTTCTCAATTTTTTTTTATGTTTAGAGTGTGGGAATTAAAAAAAAAAATGATGTGGAGTCCCCCCTCCTGAAACTTTTTAACCCCTTGTCCCCCATGCAGGCTGGGATAGCCAGAATGTGAAGTTCCGACCGATTGGGACTTCACACCCTGACTATACCAGCTGCAAAAAAGGTCCCCTAATGCCGATTTTTGTTCCGGGGTATATGTTGGGGGGGCCCCCAGGTTTATTTTGCCCTGGGGCCCCATTGTTGCTTAAACCGGCCCTGGGTCCAGTGCTCTTAAATGTATTTATTAATGACCTAGTAGATTCAGTAGTGAGCAATGTTTCTATTTTTGCAGATGATACAAAATTGTGCAGATTCATAAACTCTCAGGAAGATAGGGATATATTGCAACAGGATCTGGATAGGATGGCTATATGGGCACATAAATGGCAGATGAAATTCAATGTTGAAAAATGTAAAGTCATGCATTTTGGTCGTACCAATAGTCTAGCACCATACAAAATAAATGGAATACAGTTGGGGACATCAAACTTAGAGAAGGACTTAGGAGTACTCATCGACAACAAGTTAAATAATCGCACTCAATGCCAAGCCGCTGCAGCTAACGCCAACAAAATTTTGGGATGCATTAAAAGGGAAATAAAAACTCGAGATGCTATCATAATATTGCCCCTGTTTAACTCTCTAGTAAGGCCACATCTGGAATATGGAATTCAGTTCTGGGCACCACATTACAGGAAAGATATTGCAGTTTTAGAGCAGGTGCAGAGACGAGTAACAAAATTGATACGTGGGATGGAAGGTCTCACTTACCAAGAAAGGTTAGATAAACTGGGTTTATTTAGTCTAGAGAAAAGACGCCTTAGAGGGGATCTAATTAACATGTATAAATACATCAGAGGGCAATATAAAAGCTTGGCGGATGAGCTTTTTGTTCCTAGGCCTTCTCAAAGAACTAGAGGACGTGATCTGCACATGGAGGAAAAACGTTTTAGCCATTTATTTAGGAAAGGGTTCTTTACAGTAAGAGTGATTAAGATGTGGAATGTATTGCCACAGGAAGTAGTTATGGCAAACTCTATACCTGCATTTAAAGGGGTCTTAGATGCTTTCCTTGCGTTGAAAGAAGTCCATGGCTACAATTACTAGGTAATGCCTAATGATGTTGATCCAGGGATTTTATCTGATGGCCATCTGGAGTCGGAAAGGAATTTTTTCCCTTTTGGGGCTAATTGGACCATGCCTTGTAAGGGTTTTTCGCCTTCCTCTGGATCAACAGGGATATGTGAGGGAGCAGGCTGGTGTTGTACATTGTTCTCTGGTTGAACTCGATGGACGTATGTCTTTTTAAAACCCAAATAACTATGTAACTATGTAAGAGCAGATTGTCTGCATATGCTTATATTCGGTGGTAGGGAGCCTAAGACCTTGTATGTTAGGATTCACTTCTATAGTACGTAGTAAGAGTTCCACTGCCAATGCATGAGGAAAGTGGACATTCTTGTTGCGTGTACACCTTTATACGTGCCAATGGGTCTGTATACAAGGCCATGATACGGGTGAGCATATTATGTGAAAGCCCTTATGTTGTAAAGTACATTTGATAAAATCCCAATGTACGCGATCAAAGGCCTTCCCCACATCTGTGGATAACAATCATCGGTGAGGTCTTTGATAGTGCCCAATGAATCTCCCCTAAAGTCTGGATTGTGTTGTCCTGGATCTTTCTTCTGGTATTAATGCCACCTGATCATAATGCACTAGTTTTCACATAATCAGGGATAGTCGATTGGCTAAGATCTTCGCAAATCTCTCTAAATTGAGCATAGATATAGGTTGTTAATTAGAGCATAAGGCTGCATCCTTACCCTGCTTGTGTATGACAATTACAGTATATGGGAGAGAAGCATGTTCTTAGGAAAGACAGTGGGGGAGTCCAGGTCAGAGAGGGAATTGTATGCATTCAAAAGATGGGAATGTAGCCAGCCCAGAAAGCTCTTATAGCACTCCAAATAGAACTCGTCAGGGCTGGGGCCTTACCTATAGTTTGCGCAGTAGCTAGCTAAAGCTCGGGAAAAAGTGATTGGTTCCTCCAAATCCTCCAGCTCCTCATGGGACAAGATGGGAGGCCCGAAGTCTTAATGCTTTCACGAATTTTGTGCAAAATGGTAGATTTGCAGTCTGATACCTCCATAGGTATGTTGTATAATGTCTCATAGAACTCTCTACAAATGTAGAAGCTCTAGATGCGAAATCATTTATATGGGGTACATAGTTCATTGTTTGCTGAGCCCCAAGTGCTCTGGAAAGCAAGCTACTGCATTTATCGCTTTGGTACTAATGTCACGTACAGCAGGTGGCAGCGTATTGTGCCTCTTTAAGGCTTGATATGCCAGGTCCACTATCCCCTAGGGTCTCAACGTGTGGTACGCGTACCCCAGGGGGTACTTCTGATGGTTCCAGGGGGTACTCAGGCTTATTATACTTAACCAAGAATAACTAATTTAGAGTTTTAGAAAATTATAAATCTTATTTAAACACCACCAAATTAGTGTTTTAGATAATTAAAAGTAATATTAAATGATTGTACATTGCTTAGAGCCAATTATCATGTATTACGATTAAATATATATTTGTCAAGGGGTACTTGCGATAATGTTTACTGTGCTAGGGGGTACTTGGTGAGTACAGGTTTTTAAAAGGGGTACATACCAATAAAATGTTGAGAAACACTGACTATCCCATATAGCATAGCTCAGAAATGCAAGCTGGTGCTCCATTCCAGACAACTTGTTGATGCCTGGCATCTCCTGAACCCCTCAGATCAGGAATATACCTACTTATATTACCCACATGGTGTATATTTGTGCATTGACTATGTGTTTATCTCTCATAACCTACTTTGTGCGGTCGCAGCGTCAGACAATTTCGGACCACTTGCCAGTTGCAGATTCTTTGGCTGTATTAGAGGGCAGACGGGGCCTACTGTCTTGGAGATTAAATGTCTTTCTTCACAGGGAACTTGCAATTGCCGAGAAGGTGACAGTGGATCTTGGGAACTACTTTACCATGAATGAATGACAGAGGGCATGTCCCTGATGTTGCTATGGGCCACCCACAAATGTGCTATTAGGGGGTGCTTATTCAGGTGGGCAGGGCCGGTTTAAGCAACAATGGGGCCCCAGGGCAAAATAAACCTGGGCCCCCCCAACAGATACCCCGGAGCAAAAATTGGCATTAAGGGACCTTTTTTGCAGCTGGTATAGTCAGGGTTTGAAGCCCCAATCGGTCGGAGCTCCACATTCTGGCTACCCCAGCCTGCATGGGGGACAAGGGGTTAAAAAGTTTTAGGAGGGAGGGACCCCACATAATTTTTTTAAAAAAAATTCCCACACTCTAAACATAAAAAAAAAAATTGGGAAAATAGGAAAAAAATGCCAGGGATCTTCATACAGCCATATTGCGGCTGTATAGCGATCCCTGGCCAAAGCGCTGAGGCTGCGTATGGACCACCTGGAAACCCCGTCAGGAAATTTATTGCTCTTTTTTTTGATACATGTAAAATTACACTACCTAATCTAAAAGTGACATTTACCGCATTTAAAAGTATACTTTTTTCCTTCGAAACTTTAAAATCGATTTTCTCAAAAACTATAAGGTCTTTTTGAAAAAAAAAATTTCCTTTTATTCCCAATGATCTCCTTAACATATCCTGCAAATTTAGGGTTTCTAGAATTTAAGGCGGATTTGCTATTAACCATTAAAGTCGGCTGGTTTTTAAATGTGTATTTTTTTTCCTTTGAAACTTTAAAAATCGATTTTCTCAAAAACTATAAGGTCGATTTGAATTTTTTTTCCTCTTGTAACCACTGGGGGCCCCTACAAGCTCTGGGGCCCTGGGGCAGCTGCCTCCTTTGCCTCTATGGTAGCGCCGGCCCTGCAGGTGGGTAGCGGGAAAAAACATCAGAGAAATGAGGCTGAGAGCTCCCTATACATTTGATTCATGAACATATCGTGCTGACACAGAGCAAGTTAATTCTTACAGCTCAAGTTAATTACGAGCGGTCCTGGCAGTGTATTGAAGTAAGTATATTCATGATCTGATGGGTTCAGGAGATGCCAGGCATGAACACGTTATCTGGACTGGAGTGCCAGCTTGCATTTCTGAGCTATCATATATGGGAGAGTGGACCTGCCAGAAGATGTATCCAGTGCCAGATCTAAAGCTACGTTGAGATCCCCCCTGAGATTAAACTGTCTTTGTCATATGCATCCAATTCTCCTACAAAATGTACCAAGAACAGCTGTTGGCCAGTGTTGAGAGAATAAAAGTCCCTCAAGGTTATTATTATATTGTTTATAATCCCTTTTAAGGAGCTGGAACCTACCTTCTGGATCAGAGAGTGGTTGAACCTTGTTTGTCATGTTTTTCAAACATGTCTGGAGAGCGCAGTAGCCACCCCCTTCATCTTTGTGTCCAGTGTTACAGAGGTATACAGTGGGATGCGAAAGTTTGTGCAACCTTGTTAATCGTCATGATTTTCCTGTATAAATCGTTGGTTGTTACGATAAAAAATGTCAGTTTAATATATAATATAGGAGACACACATATTGATATTTGAGAAGCGAAATTAAGTTTATTGGATTTTCAGAAAGTATACAATAATTGTTTGAACAAAATTAGGCAGGTGCATACATTTGGGCACTGTTGTCATTTTCTTGATTCCAAAACCTTTAGGACTAATTATTGGAACTCATATTGGCTTGGTAAGCTCAGTGACAACGGACCTACATAAACAGGTGAATCCAATTATAATAAAGAGTATTTAAGAGGGTCAACTGTAAGTTTCCCTCCCCTTTTAATTTTCTTTGAAGAGTAGCACCATGGGGGTCTCAAAACAACTCTCAAATGGCCTGAATACAAAGATTGTTCACCATCATGGTTTAAGGAAAGGATACAGAAAGCTGTCTCAGAGATTTCAGCTGTCTGTTTCAACAGTTAGGAACATATTGAGGAAATGGAAGACCACAGGCTCAGTTCAAGTTAAGGCTCAAAGTGGCAGACCAAGAAAAATCTTGGATAGACAGAAGCGACGAATGGTGAGAACAATCCGAGTCAACCCACAGACCAGCATCAAAGACCTACAACATCTTGCTGCAGATGAAGTCACTGTGCATCCTTCAACCATTCTGTGCACTTAACACAAGGAGATGCTGTAAGCAAGAGCAGGGCTGCCATCAGAAATTTTGGGGCCCCTCACACATCAAGCCTGGATCCCCCCTTCCTTAGGCCCACCCACTGGTTGCTGTGCCTGCACACTAGCTACCCTGTGTCCGTGTGCGAAGTGCTCTGCGGTGAAAAATGTGCATGACTCTGACACTGAAGAAAGCGGCATGCACAGTATGATGCGGCAAAAAGTGGGTGTGACCGTGGCATGTTGTGGGTTAAGTCAAATACTAGCAAAATACAGGTAATCCCCGGTTAACAAATGAGATAGGGACTTGTAGGTCCTTTCTTATGATTTATCCATTCTCTTTTGTCCCCCTCTTTTCTTCCTATATAGGTATCCAGGCATATGTGCCCCCAGTATAGGTAGCAGGCTCACTCATCTGCTTCCCATGTTCAAGCGGTGATGTCACTCTTCTCTCAGTGCTCAGTGCTCGCAGCCAGCACATGCGATCCTTCCAGCGCTTGGGGGAGGGCAGGGCCCCCAGAAGCCCTGGGCCCCTCACTGCAGTGTCAGTTGTCCCCCCCTGATGGCTACCCTGAGCAAGAGTGATGCAGAGGAAGCCCTTTATCCGCCCACAGCACAAACAGAGCCGTTTGAGGTATAGCACATTTGGACAAGCCAGCTTCATTTTGGAATAAGGTGCTCTGGACTAATGAAACTAAAATTGAGTTATTTTGGGCATAACAAGGGGCATTATGCATGGAGGAAAAAGAACATAGCATTCCAAGAAAAACACCTGCTACCTACAGTAAAATATGGTGGTGGTTCCATCATGCTGTGGGGCTTTTTGGCCAGTGCAGGGACTGGGAATCTTGTCAAAGTTAAGGGACACATGGATTTCAATCAGTATCAGCAGATTCTGGAGACCAATGTCCAGGAATCACTGACAATGCTGAAGCTGCGCCAGGGCTGGACCTTTCAACAAGACAATGACCCTGAACACTGCTCAAAATCAACTAAGGCATTCATGCAGAGGAACAAGGACAACGTTCTGGAATGGCCATCTCAGTCCCCAGACCTGAATATAATTGAAAATCTGTGGTGTGAGTTAAAGAGAGCTGTCCATGCTTGGAAGCCATGAAACCTGAATGAACTAGAGATGTTTTGTAAAGAGGAACGGTCCAAAATACCTTCAACCAGAATCCGGACTCTCATTTGAGACTACAGGAAGCGTTTAGAGGCTGCAATTTCTGCAAAAGGAAATTCTACTAAATAATGATTTCATTTCTTTTTTGTAGTGCCCAAATTTATGCACCTGCCTAATTTTGTTTAAACAATTATTGCACACTTACTGTAAATCCAATAAACTTCATTTAACTTCTCAAATATCACTGCGTGTGTCTCCTATATGATATATTTAACCGACATTTTTTATCGTAACAACCAACGATTTATACAGGAAAATCATGACGATTAACAAAGTTGCCCAAACTTTCGCATCCCACTGTACATTCGGGTAGTTTAGATTTCCCAACCTAGTATGATCAGAACCCCTAGAGCAGTGATGCTAACGTTGGCACTCCAGCTGTGGAGGAACTACAAGTCCCATGAAGCATTGCAATACTCTGACAGCTCTAAGCATAACTTGGGGAAGCAGAGGCATGATGGGATTTGTAGTTTTGTCACAGCTGGAGTGCCAAGGTTAGCCATCACTGCCCTAGAGTGAGTTTCCAGCAGGAATGCCACATGTAGCTTTTGTCTATGTAACTCAGTCATCAGGGCAGACCATTTTTCTGGTATGTTTAGCTAGAGATGGGCCGAATATCACATTTCAGGTTTGCGAATCTTGAATCCGAATCTCCGCAAAAAATTGCGAATAGAAGAATCCAGCAAATCTCCATAGACTTCAATGGGCAGGCAAATTTTAAAACCTATAAAGACTGTTTCTGGCCACAAAAGTGATGGAAAGGTTGTTTCAAGGGGCCTAACACCTGCACTGTGGCATGCCGGAGGGGGATCCATACCAAAAGTCCCACCAAAAATTACGAAGTTGACACACTCTCACAACATAAATGTTAGTTCCCTTGGCGGCAACCTTTGTGTAGTGGTTGCCGTGCTCGTGCGCATGTTCACGATGGCTGTTTTCCAGCCCCTATGGTTGGGCTGAGGTAGTTCAATGACAGTAAACTGAAGACACTTCAGAAAACACTGATTCTGCAGTGTGGGCCCAGTGTTGGCCTAGTAGGCTTTATTGATCACCTGAGTTGACCATAAACAAATTATTGTTTTTACCAAAACTTATCCAGCCGATTGAATTTGGTCTGTCCACAATGAAGCAATGACCTTGTCATCTTGGGTGTGCCGCCCACCAACACACTCATATAGGTCATTGCTTCATTGTGATACGCAAGCCCCTTAATCACGACAAGGTAATGATCACGAAGGGGAGTTGACACATGTACGTGTCTTATTTAGTTGTTGCAGCCACAGTTCATCACCAGAGTCCAGAAAAATTAGGCATGTACACAAGCCTGAAAAATTAGGTATTGTAGCAGCTACTGCTGTAGCAGCGGCCTGAAAAAATTCAGGATTTACCTGGAGAAAATGTCCCAAGAATGCAGCATGGAGAGAGTAAAGTAAGTCTTCCTGCATGCAGTAACCCTCTGGGATCCATACCTCATTCATCTTAATAAAGGTCAGGTAGTCAACACTTTGGTGACCTAGGCAACTTCTCTTGTCAGTGACAATCCCTCTTGCTGTGCTGAAGGTCCTTTCTGAAAGGACGCTTGAGGCGGGTCAAGCCAGAAGTTTTTATGGCAAATTGGGACAGCTCTGGCCAAGCCTGCGCACCCAGTAGTCCAGGGGTTCATCTCTCCTCAGTGTGTCATTATCCGCACTTAAAGGAGTCATCAGGCAAAATGTTACAAAATGAGTGCTACTTACCGGGGGCTTCCTCCAGCTCGAAGCTCTCAGGACGTCCCTCGCCGCAGCTCTGCAGCCAGCCGTTCGCCGGAGCTCCGACCCAGGACCGCCGGGGACCCGGTGATGATGTCAGAGTGACCTCGGGGTCGCTCTGTACTGTGCCTGCGTGAGCAGAGCTGTCAATCACCGCCACGTGGGCCGGAGCGGACCGGGTCGCCGGGGACCGGGTCGGAGCTCCGGCGAACGTCTGGCTGCAGAGCTGCGGCGTGGGACATCCTGGGAGCTTGGAGCTGGAGGAAGCCCCCGGTAAGTAGCACTCATTTTGTATGATTTTGCCTGATGACTCCTTTAAAGGGAACCTAAAAAGAAAGAGTCTTACTTACCTGGGGCATTACACCCGTAATGCATAAAAACGTAGTTGTTGATGTGTGCAATAGCTTCCTGCACCAGCAGGGATGCGTAAAAACGTATGCATGGCGGCCAGCCGACTGCTAGTTGGCAAAAACGAAACTAGCTGGCAGCGGGGGACCAGAGGAGCCATGAGTGACTGCGAGGGCACAGGATGGCTGCAGGGGGCTGGTAGATGCCCCAGGTAAGTAAAACCCATTTTTTTTTACAGTTAAAGTTCCCTTTAAGGCCAGGTTGTCCACTACCTGATGGTCGAGACGTTCTCTGAGGGTGGATTCCGAAGTGCTGTGGCTAGACATTGGACTAAAGAAAGTGCACAAGTCCAACATCACCATCACATCGCTACAGCACCCTGTCCTTGCCGTCATGGCAGTTGGAGTGGGAGGAGGAGGAGTATTACTGGCACCTCTTTTCCGCCGTGCTGTGACATCACCCTTAAATGCAGTGTAAAGCATACTTGCCAGCTTGCTGTGTAACTGCTGCATCCTTTCTGCCTTGTGGTAATTCGGTAAAATTTCGGCCACTTTGTGATAATACTGAGGGTCTAGCAGCATTGCCACCCAGTATAGGTCCTTAAGCTTTTTTACACGGGGTCCCTCAACAGGCAGGACAGCATAAAAGACCTCATTTGCACAAGGATTAATGCTGAGCTAGCCATCTCCCATTCCTTCTCCTCATTGACGTCATGGAAGGTCTGTTGCTCCCCCTAGCCATGTACAACATCAAGGGTACACGAAAGGTGACCACAAGCCCCCTGGGACGCCTATTATGGTTCATCATCCACCTCCTCAAAGCTACCTTCTCCTCTGACTTCTCTTCCTCAGGTACTGCAGGTGATGACGACAAGGCTGGTTCTGGTGGTGATGGCACCCACAACTCTTCCTCTTCGTGGTCACGCTCATCTATGTCCTGAGCCAGCACTCTTCTGAGGGCATGCTCCAGGAAGAACGAGCATGGGATGAGGTCGCTGATGCTGCCTTCGCTGCGACTCATCAGGTTTGTCACCTCCTCAAAAGGATGCATTAGCCTGCAGGCATTGCGCATGAGCATCCAGTAACGTGGTTAAAAAAAATCCCCAGCTCTCCACGGCCTGTCCTAGCACCGTACTTGTTCAGATACTTGTTTATGGCTTTTTCTTGTTGGAGCAGGTGGTTGAACATTAGCAGACTTGAATTCCAGCGAGTCGGGCTGTTGCAAATCAAGCAGCTCACTGGCAGGTTCTTTTGCTGCTGAATGTCTGCAAAGTGTGCCATGGCCGTATAGGAATGCCTGAAATGGCCAAACACCTTCCTGGACTGCTTGAGGACCTCCTGAATACTTAGACACAAAATGTTGCCATGCAAGGCACTTGTTATCTTTCCCAAATTGAATTCCACCAACAGATTGCTTCATTTGTTGCACACAACTTGGCCGATCTCCAGTTGGTGCGGGGTCAGCACCTGATCCACCTGTTCGTTCAGAGCGGCCAGGAGTGCTTGTCCAGTGTTACACTTCGCTTGCAGGCAAGTCAGGCCGAGGACGGCATGACACTGTCGTACCTGGGATGGGGAATAGGCCATATGGAGCGGGGGGTGTGCACTTTAAGTAAAGGAGGGCACAGCAGCAGTAAGGGAGGACTCAGCCAAGAACAACAGCGAAGAGGATGGTGGTGGAGTAGGAAGAGAAGAAGAGGAGGTGGTAGCAGGCCTGCCTGCCATTCATGGCGCTGTCGCCAACTCCACTGCCGAGCCACACATTCCATGCTTGCCAGCGATCAGCAGGTTTAACCAGTGTGCAGTATAGGTGATATACCTGCCCATTACAGCACAGGTTGGCGATTGACTTTTTTTGAAAAATAAGTCCTGTGGGGGTACCTTCCACTGACTGTGGTGTCCCAATAGGAACAATTTTTTTAAAGGCCTCAGACTCCACCAGCTTTTATGGTAACAGCTGATGGGCTATCAGTTCCAACAAACCAGCAGTCAGACGCCGGTCAAGTGGATGAATCCGAGACATCGGCTTCTTTCACTCAAAAATGTCCTTGACTGAAACCTGACTGTGGACAGATGAGCAGGAACTGCTCAAGGTGACAGGCGGAGTGGAGGGTGGCTGTGAAGGGACAAGGGCAGCAGAGGTTGATGTGGCTGAAGAAGATGGACCAGGATGAAGGTGGCTTTGACTTTGTGTGCTGCTTCTCCTCGTGTTGTTGCTCCGATTGGTGTGGGTGTTTGGAGCTCAGGTGCTTTTGCAAAACAGTTGTGCCTAGGTGGGTGTTGGACTTCCCACAACAAGTCTTGTGGCACAGGTTACAAATGGCTTTGATGTTGTCAAAGACAGATACAAAAAAATAGCCACACTGGTGAGCTTTGGGATGTTGGCATTCTGGTGATGGTGGTGGTAGTAACAGCAGAAGTTGACGGACGTGTTGGCTGGCTGACCCCAGGTGCCGATGCATTCTGTGTGGCAGTGCCACTAGCTCCTTGCAACGATCTCCCCTTGCTTAAAACATCTCATCTGCATCTCCTCCTCCTCTCTGTCTCCTCATCAGAACCCCCCCCCCCCCCTCTTCTTCATTTCTTCTTGAAGGCACCCTCGTCACGTCCTCGGCATCATCAGCTGCTTCACTTTTTTCTGACACCTCTAAAAAGGCACCAGCAGTGGGTACAACAACATCATCATCATCATCATCTTCATCATCATGACACCTTGGGCTTGATTCACAAAGCCGTGATAACTCTTATCACGGTTGCGCTAGGGTTATAGCGCGTGTAACGTTTTTCACGCGCAAGCGCAAATGTGCACACAATATCATGGCCGTTTTTGCAAGAAAACACGAATTTTCTCGCAAAAACGGCCACGATTTCTTGAGCAAATTGCGTTTGCGCACAAAAAACATTACACGCGTTATAGCACACACAAAACGCTAGCGCGACCATGATAAGAATTATCACGGCTTTGTGAATCAAGCCCTTTATGTCCATGTGTGTACTGAGGCCTGACTAAGACATATCAGGTGGTGTAACATCCGTATCTCCTGCATATTTTGGCAATAATGCTTGCACATCACTAATTTCCTCAAACGGATGTGAGAATAACTCCTCTAACAAGTGAAGCAGCTTTGGTGCTAGTGGTAGTGGTGGCAGCTGGATGAGTGGTTCTGCTGGGATGCCCGAATCAGAGCAAGAGGAGGATGGAGCGTCCAGGTTCCAAGAGGAAGCGGCAGAAGATGAGGTTTGCTGTGTAAGCCAGTCAGCTACCTCAACATTTTGGTAGTTCAGTGTACGTGGACCCTGACCACTGGGCATCATTCTAGGACCACGGGAAATGGTACGTGGCCCCTGATCAATGGGCATCATTCTAGGACCACAGTAAATGGTAAGTGGCCCCTGATCACTGGGCATCATTCTAGGACTAGGACCACAGGAAATCACACTGGCATGACCCCTACAATGACTGCTGCGGTGTGGCCTGTCATATTTTTTTTTCACAATATTAAAAAATACAACAAAAAGACCCTTCTAGTGCGGAGAAACTGCATCACTTCGCAGGGGTCTGCAACATATGACACAACCAAAATGCAAAAAGCAGAATAGCACTTATGATTTTGGGGTGTATTCTGTACACGGACTCAATAGAAGTGTGCGCTCGACTGACTGTGACGGGCACCTCAATATACACTAGACAGTGGCAGGATGCATAGGTCTGCAACATATGACACAACCAAAATGCATAAAGCAGAATAGCAATTATGAACTTGGGGTGTATTCTGTACACGGACTCAATAGAAGTGGCTGGATGCAGAGGTCTGCAATATATGATGGCTGGATGCAGAGGTCTATATACATATAGAAAACACGCACACCATGTAGTTTCAAATGCACAAAGGATATATTAAGAAATACATAGGCTGACAAAGTGCAGTCAAATACATGCAAAAAAGCACAATAATTCATATATATATACACAAGAATGTACAACAATGATCAGCAGACCTAATGAGTACAGCATGCAGGCAATGCAAGTGCAAAAAAGGATGCACACTAAAAGGCAGGAATCAAATAGCAAACTGCTGTAACTGCTAACAAGAAAAGGTACTAGCTGATATTGACATCTGAGTCAAAATAGATAGCAGGCAGTCCAATACAATACAAACAGAGTGGAAAAACGAGGTACAAAACACCACTGCATTACCCAGACACAGCGTTTCGGACAATTCCTTTATCAATGGGACAAGCAGGTAAGCAACTGGAGCAGAGCGGCAGAGCGGTGATGTCCGGACATTGTACATTCTTGTATATATATGAATTATTGTGCTTTTTTGCATGTATTTGACTGCACTTTGTCAGCCTATGTATTTCTTAATATATCCTTTTTGCATTTAAAACTACATGGTGTGCGTGTTTTTTATATGTATATAGATTGTTACACTTCACACAGCACCCAAGACTAGTATAGCTACTACCATATAATTAACTGTATATATGGTGTGCATCCTCATGTGCTTATATTGGATGCAGAGGTCTGCAATATATGACACAATTCAAATGAGAAAAGCGGAATAGCACTTATGATGTTGGGGTGTGTTCTGTACACGGACTCAGTAGGAGTGTGCACCAGTCTGATTGTTATGTGCACCTCAATATATGGTATACTAGACAGTGGTTGGATGACACAATCAAAATGCAAAACTCAGAATAGCACTTGGGGTGTATTCTGTACACAGACTCGGTCACTAGGAGTGTGTGCCCGTGTGTCGTGCAGCTCAATAGACACTGCACACTGAATGCACTGGGTGCTCAGTCAGGAGGACACTATACAACACAATCTAGGCCCTTTGATGCTTAGGAGTTGGAAGGCTGTATGAATACAACCTATAGCAGCCCTGAGAAGGGTCTTTAATTCTCACTCAGGACTTAGGAGGAGTCAGGAGGACGCTATATAAACACAACCTATACCAATAACAATGTCACCCTAAGCTGCTTGGTTACTCTGTTGTACTCATCCAAGCCCTATGTCATACAGCTTTATCAATCCCTGCCATGTACTGATGAGGACCAAAAGTCCAAAACAGGCTGTCTACATGTGGGTTTGATATGGCTGTGTAAAACTTAAAGCTATAGGCTTGCTATACACCAGTGGTTCTGGAGGCTTGCTTGGCTTAACAAGGGCGAAAAGGGATAATTTGCATATTTAGTGGTAGTGCATTGTGGGTAACCACAAATGTTCATTTATAACTGAATTATTGCAAATTTCCTTCTGTTTTAAGAAGGCAATTACACCAAGCTTTGCTTTTTTAGTAGGAGGGCTTTTTGGTTCCTTTTATCCCCCTATACATTCCTAGTAGTTTGGGTCACCCTAAGCTGCTTGGTTACTCTGTTATACCAATAACAGTCCTGAAAAGGACTCTTTTGCCCTGCACAGGACGCTGTATAAACAGCTAGCAACGCAGTAGCAACACATTATAGATTCCTAGCTAACACATTCCTTATGTGCAGCAGTGCAGCTCAGTCTCTCCCTGCTCTCACTATCACTGCAGCCAGAGAATGAATCCACCATGGCCGTGCTTGCATTTTTAAAGGGTGGTGGGGGTCCAGGAGGGGGTGCTAGCTGATTGGCTGCCATGTGTCTGCTGACTGTGAGGTAAGGGGTCAAAGTTTAGCCCAATGATAATGTATAGAGGATGGAACAAATCCACTATGTATTCGCCTGAGCAGGCTAATGCGAATACCCCATCTTCGCTGCAGAGTATTTGCCTGGCGAATACTTCGGCCCATCTCTATGTTTAGCCTGTGGACATTGAGCATAATTACCTCAAGTGACTCTGTGCTGCAGAGGAATAGAAAGCTAGAAAGAGAACAACAAAAAAAGAACATAACTCACTTGAACCTCCTACCCACCCCTCACGCCAGACTACAAACTCCCTATAAATCCACATCCTCTTCCTCTCCACATAAAGCAGCTCCAGCACTATGAAGGTGACTCTTCAAGATGCATAAGTCCCCCCACTATTCACATATCACATGCACCTCCTTTATCCAGCACCTCCCCTCTCCAGCCCACAAGCTATCTCCTGCTTATTGTCATCGAGCAACCCCTAGGCACCAGAACTACAGCAGAACCCCCAATATGGGGGAGCGTAAGTCCCTTTCAAGTTATGCTAATCAGAATACCAGTTATAGTTATTTGTTTTAAGGGACTCAATAAACCGTAATATAATCATAAATATAAAGCATGAGTTGGATCCATCCTGTTAAACTAAAAGCCCACATTGGAGACCTATCCCCTTTATAGACAGTAATAGTCCTATTGACCCAATATTTGTGCAGACTCAAGCAACGCTGTTCAACTTCGATCACGTAGGACATGAAAACTGCGCCAATGATGTGCCCACAAGACACTTGCTCATTTGTACCCAAATACAGGGAGTGCAGAATTATTAGGCAAATGAGTATTTTGACCACATCATCCTCTTTATGCATGTTGTCTTACTCCAAGCTGTATAGGCCCGAAAGCCTACTACCAATTAAGCATATTAGGTGATGTGCATCTCTGTAATGAGAAGGGGTGTGGTCTAATGACATCAACACCCTATATCAGGTGTGCATAATTATTAGGCAACTTCCTTTCCTTTGGCAAAATGGGTCAAAAGAAGGACTTGACAGGTTCAGAAAAGTCAAAAATAGTGAGATATCTTGCAAAGGGATGCAGCACTCATAAAATTGCAAAGCTTCTGAAGCGTGATCATCGAACTATCAAGCATTTCATTCAAAATAGTCAACAAGGTCGCAAGAAGCGTGTGGAAAAACCAAGGCGCAAAATAACTGCCCATGAACTGAGAAAAGTCAAGCATGCAGCTGCCAAGATGCCACTTGCCACCAGTTTGGCCATATTTCACAGCTGCAACATCACTGGAGTGCCCAAAAGCACAAGGGCCCATATGCAATTCCAGTTTTCTCCTATGTTTTCTCCTAGGAGATAATTTTTCAACTTCTATTTTAAATAATTTTCCAGCACTTTTCAACTGAAAAAGTACTGAGAAGTAGGTGCAAAAGTATTATCAAAATTATTCTGAGTATTTTCTTGCTTGCTGGTGGCTTAAAAGGAATTTTATTGACACATTTAAAAATATCACCTAGGAGAAAACTCAGGTGAAAAAGTGAATTGCATATGGGCCAAGGTGTGCAATACTCAGAGACATGGCCAAGGTAAGAAAGGCTGAAAGACGACCACCACTGAACAAGACACACAGGCTGAAACGTCAAGACTGGGCCAAGCAATATCTCAAGACTGATTTTCTAAGGTTTTATGGACTGATGAAATGAGAGCGAGTCTTGATGGGCCAGATGGATGGGCCCGTGGCTGGATTGGTAAAGGGCAGAGAGCTCCAGTCCGACTCAGACGCCAGCAAGGTGGAGGTGGAGTACTGGTTTGGGCTGGTATCATCAAAGATGAGCTTGTGGGGCCTTTTCGGGTTGAGAATGGAGTCAAGCTCAACTCCCAGTCCTACTGCCAGTTTCTGGAAGACACCTTCTTCAAGCAGTGGTGCAGGAAGAAGTCTGCATCCTTCAAGAAAAACATGATTTTCATGCAGGACAATGCTCCATCACATGCGTCCAAGTACTCCACAGCATGGCTGGCAAGAAAGGGTATAAAAGAAGAAAAACTAATGACATGGCCTCCTTGTTCACCTGATCTGAACCCCATTGAGAAACTGTGGTCCATCATAAAATGTGTGATTTACAAGGAGGGAAAACAGTACACCTCTCTGAACAGTGTCTGGGAGGCTGTGGTTGCTGTTGCATGCAATTTTGATGGTGAACAGATCAAAACACTGACAGAATCCATGGATGGCAGGCTTTTGAGTGTCCTTGCAAAGAAAGGTGGCTATATTGGTCACTGATTTGTTTTTGTTTTGTTTTTGAATGTCAGAAATGTGTATTTGTGAATGTTGAGATGTTATATTGGTTTCACCGGTAAAAATAAATAATTGAAATGGGTATATATTTGTTTTTTGCTAAGTTGCCTAATAATTATGCACAGTAATAGTCACCTGCGCACACAGATATCCCCCTAAAATAGCTAAAACTAAAAACAAACTAAAAACTACTTAAAAATATTCAGCTTTGATATTAATGAGTTTTTTTGGGTTCATTGAGAACATGGTGGTTGTTCAATAATAAAATTATTCCTCAAAAATACCACTTGCCTAATAATTCTGCACTCCCTGTATAGTCTCAAAGGGCTGGTGCACACCAAAACCGCAAGCAGATCCGCAAAATGCTAGCAGATTTTTAAACGCTTTTTTTTATTTTTATGAGGCGTTTTGCGGATTGCTGCTGCGGTTTTCAGTATAGTAGATTTCATATATTGTTACAGTAAAGCTGTTACTGAACAGCTTCTGTAACAAAAACGCCTGCAAAACCGCTCTGAACAGGCGTTTTTCAGAGCGGTTTGCGTTTTGCGTTAACATTGAGGCAGAAACGCATCCGAAATCCAAAAAATGCCTCACCCAGGCATTTTTCGTTTCTGCAAAACGCCTGCCGCTCTGGTGTGCACCACCCCATTGAGATACATTGACCAAGCAGATCCGCAGCCGCAAGCGGATCTGAAAACGCCCAAAAAGCCGCTCGGTGTGCACCAGCCCATAATCAGAGGTGATAACATGCAAGCTGAAGTACTTTAGGAACTGGGCTAGAAATATATAATTGGCAATATCGATAAAGAGAACCCAAGGTGTTTTTTGTGGGGCAGATGGGACACAGAGGCATGTTCTCTGCTTCATGACATGCGGCTATGTCCCCACACTGCCGCTCTCTTCCCCCCACGCTATAACCCCCCGAGATTAGCGACAATATTTGGCGCTATCTCGGAGATAAACATGTGGGAGAGGGATTCCCTGTTCAAACCGCCTGCCAGGGATGTTCCTGCAGGGTTTCCAGAGCTGCCATTGGACAGCTCATTCTCCCTGGCCATGCCCCCTGCCGCTCCCACGCCTCCCTGCTTGCTGTGAATGAGAGAACGAATCTCAGGTAGGCAGAAGGTGGCAGATGACAAGCATGATAAATAGTGGGTAGACAAGACAAGTAGGTGGTTGCTGGACCCCACCACCAATTAATTTCTACCAATATAAAAATTCTGACCTTCCCTAAGTGAGATTAAAATTTACCCCTCCCCCTCTTCTTCTTGGTGTTACCAGTATAAAAATCCCTCCCCTCCACCCCTTGGTAAACAGGACCAGAATAAACTTTAAGCCCCAGACACTATGGGGGAAGGAAGGGTCATGGAGGAGAGTAGTGGGGTGTCACCTTATACCCCCATCCGACTAGCGGAGCACAAAAATTTGAAGTCTGGGTACTCTTGTCTCCTCTTTGCTGTAGCCATTGAGCATGCAGCAAGGTTCCTACTGTAACGATCTGCTAGTGTATGAGGGCACTAGCAGACAAACAAACAATAGTACTACAAACAGTGACAGTAGAAGGTGATACTGTCACTGGTTCAGATATAAGAATGGTCAACAGGCAGGGTCGTTAACAGATCTGACATATAAGGTACAAAATCGTAAGGCAAATCAGAGTGTTAATTCAGGCAGAGGTCGGCAACACATCAGATAGGCAAAGGTACAGAATCGTTAGGCAGAAGAGTAGTAAGAGACAAGGAAAAGGTCATTAAAACAATCACAATAATATGTTATTCCTGAGCTAAGAGCGAATCCCCGGGGTCCTGCCGGTTCAAGCACACACAGATCTGACTAAGGTTTGAAGCCTCCACTGCGAAGTGTTAGCTACAACAGACAATGAGAGAGTGGGGATGCAGGGCTTAAGAAGCCCAGAGCGGTGGAGAGGTCACGCCCCAAAACGCCCAGCAATCAGGCCCAGGCGATGGAACTGTGCGTGTCAGCTGACCGGCTGTCAGCTGACACGCTTCTTGAGGGCATAAGAGGTGCGACGTGTACAGCGTGTGCGTCCGCCCTCTTGCCCTGCCTGTTTGAGCCGCTCAGCTGACAAACCGCTGACGTCATCCCCTACAGTGCCGGGAGGCAACCCGGAAGTCGCAGATGCGCTGTTGATAGTGAAGGTAAGCTCTGCACGCCTGACACCTACATAGGCCCCTGATGTCTTATGGCATGCATCAGGACCCTGATAGAGGAATGCTGCTGCACGCTGAATGGTGGCAGTGAAGAAGAGACAAGAGAACCCAGAGCTGGAGTTAGTAATCATGCTCCCCTGCTCTGCTATTCAGATGGGGGATGAGAGGTGGGCTTCCTTAGTCCCCAGGCCCTCCTACAGTCATAGGAGTAGTGGGGGCTATGGTTACCCTATTGCCTTCCTGTGGCCTAGATGATCCCTGCCCCTTATAAAGCCTAATTGTGGCCTAGAAAACAAACACCTGTCCTGCCTTTATGAAGTACAGGGTTCTGCACGAAAGACTGGCCCAGCTGCTTGTCACAAATACAAGTATACAGGTAAACGCTGAACTGGGCCTGTCTTTATGTGCCTCTTGCTCTATCCCTGCTGTATGTGTGCTCTACAGCTTTATTGAAGCCAGTATTGCTGCCTGCACTTCCATATGTGAGTGTTACCCATACAGCAGCACATACAGGCAACACAGGCTTTAATAAAGCCGGAGAGGGCACAGACAGCAAGGGTTAAGCAAGAGGTGTATGCCCAGCATTTACTTGAAAACTTGTGCATAAGACAGGTAGCAGTAGTTTTTATGGGGAGGTTCTCGTTTAGGCCACAAGTGGGCTTTATACAGGGTGGCACAGAAAAGACCAGTTTTTTCTGTGCCACCCTGTATAAAGACCACTTTAGCCCTAAACGAACCTCCCCATGAAACTAACTCTCCCCCAAGACTGAGCAATAACCATTCCATACCCACCCCCTCACCACATAGAGCATGCCTAAGGCACAGCACTAAGGATCTGTTTCCAGTAGGGCAAAATCTGTTCCGAATCAGCAGCATTTCTGAAACGCTGGTCATTGGGCTTGACCTCTGAATTGCATGCCATTGTGGTTTTGGACATTGGGTAAAAGAATAAGGCACAATGAGATCCGCAAAAGTGGAGACATTTTCACATAAATACAGTTAGATGTCAGCAGCACACATCTGGGAGCCTTTAATCGTCATTGGGTGAATTAGAACTACCGCCGCTAATCAGCGTCGCACCATAACATCCTGACATCATGCCACAGGTCATAACTCGTGCATGAAATCGGTTCATGCACATAATGTATGTAATGTGAAAGAGCCCTTAGCAGCTGTGACCACATCACACTTCGGTTGCAGCTGCATCACCACACAGACTCAAGGGGAAGAGGGGCAGGGCCGGCGCTACCATAGAAGCAAAGGAGGCAATTGCTCCAGGGCCCCTGAGCCTGTAGGGGCCCCCAGTGGCTACAAGAGGACATTTTTTTTTTCAAAATGACCTTATCGTTTTTGAGAAAATCGATTTTAAAGTTTCAAAGGAAAAAAATACACATTTAAAAACCCGCCGACTTTAACGGTTAATAGCAAATCCACCTTAAATGCTAGAAACTCTAAATTTGCAGGATATTTTAAGGAGATCATTGGGAATAAGAGACAAAAAAAACAATTTTTCAAAAAGACCTTATCGTTTGAGAAAATCGATTTTAAAGTTTCGAAGGAAAAAAGTATACTTTTAAATGCGGTAAATGTCACTTTTAGTAGCAAACCTAACGGTAGTGTAATTTTACATGTATCAAAAGAAAGAGCAATACATTTCCTGATGGGGTTTCCAGGGGGTCCATACGCAGCCGCAGCACTTTGGCCAGGGATCGCTAAACAGCTGCAATATGGCTGTATGAAGATCCCTGGCATTTTTTCCTATTTTCCCATTTTCTTTTATTTATGTTTAGAGTGTGGTAATTTTTTTTTTTTAAATGATGTGGGGTCCCCCCTCCTGAAACTTTTTAACCCCTTGTCCCCCATGCAGGCTGGGATAACCAGAATGTGGAGCTCTAACTGATTGGGGTCACCCTGACTATACCAGCTGCAAAAAAAGGTCCCTTAACCTTTTGTTTCGGGGTATCTGTTGGGGGCCCCCCAGGTTTATTTTGCCCTGGGGCCCCATTGTTGCTTAAACCGGCCCTGACAAGGGGGAGGGCGGAGCTGTAGCCTATAGTATGTGCAGCTATTCCCTGTAGTCTACTTTCCATGCTGGCGCTGCAGCTCCACTTTGAATGTCCTCTTTCACGCGCTGGACTGGCCTGCACTTGAAAGAGAAAGGGGTGGGGGAGCTTCTTTTATCGATTGTCAGTTGCCTTACCTAGCTACCAGGGGCGTAACAATAGACCCTGCAAGGGATGCCTCAACAGGGGGGCCCAGATGCCACAGGGGGCCCGTGGGGCGAAAAGTTTGAGAGACTGACAGCTTAAGGCATGGAGGAAAAAAACGTATTCTGCTCTCACAGCATTGTTATATTGACTGCATGTGTCCACCACACAGATTATTATTATTATTATTTAGTATTTATATAGCACCGACATATTACGCAGCGCTGTACAGTATATATATCTTGTCACTAACTGTCCCTCAAAGGAGCTCACAATCTAATCCCTACCATCGCCATATGTCTATATTATGTAGTGGAAGTACTGTGGTCTAGGGCCAATTTTAGGGGGAGCCAATTAACTTATCTGTATGTTTTTGGAATGTGGGAGGAAACCAGAGTGCCCGGAGGAAACCCACGCAGACACGGAGAGAACATACAAACTCTTTGCATATAGTGCCCTGGCTGGGATTCGAACCAGGGACCCAGCGCTGCAAGGCGAGAGAGCTAACCACTACGCCACCACACAGATAAGGAATCACACACACTTTGGAATTTGTACACTGTCCCTGCTCCCTAGGGTTCGTAAAAAACATCTGTCTCACACTGTAGCAAAGCTCTAAAGACTTGATGTACAACCCTAAAACAAAAACATCGCATTTTGAAAAAAAGTTCTAGACGTTCCCTTTTCAGCAAAAGGGATCCTAGATTCTCATCACACAGGCTAATGACTTTATGGCCTCTGAATACTTTTACAACTCAGTGTGGTGATTGAGGTCTTATGGCCCATACTCACGGGATACAGTTGTAACTAGTCGCTAGCACACGGGAGCCTGTGCGCGACAGATCGGCGACAGCTTGTCGCCGGGTCCCTCCGCATACACACTGCGGAAGAGGGATTAGTGGTGCGACGGAAGCTGTTGCCGATGTTCCTCCCCCCCCCCGCCGGAAACTCAGTGCACTGCTATTTGGTTGCTGACGCTAGTCCGCATACACACGCGGACTAGCGACAGTTGCGGCGGCAACTGTCGCTGGGCGATTGACCGTGGCAATCGCCTGGCGACAGCAGCGACAAGCGACGGTTCGGGGTGCGCGCGCCATACTCATGGGCGACCTGTTGCCGCAACAAGCGAGTGCCACGTGGTTGCGGCGACAATTGCAGCCCGTGAGTATGGGCCATTACTGTTGCTGCTCCATTGAGAGCTTGTTGTCTCACTTGGAGTCCAAGTTCTGTTGTAATACTATATCTTAGGTTCAGCAGGTCATTGTCGTTCCTCCATATAGCATGTGCTCTCATGTAGTAAAATAATACAGCTGTGTGTGTATGTATGTACTGGGAGCAAAGCTGCAATGAGGGACTTGTTGTCAGCTGCAAGGGGCTGGAGGAAGCCCCGGGTAAGTAGATCTCGGGGTAGCATAGATTGCCTGACATTTCTTAAGTCTAAGTGTTTTTATCTGCATGGGGAAAACACATTGGTCCTCAGTTTTCCTGTGCAGAAAGCGAGGCTGGTGAGGGGCCCCATCCAAAGTTTCGCAGGGGGGGGGGGGGGGGGCAGTGATGTCTACTTACACCTGACTGGTCACTTCAGCCAAGAGGTGGGTCACCTAACTATCTAGTGTGTGCACAAGGCTTAATTTCTCGATGCTAGCACTGTAGGGATAATGGTTAGGGTGTAAAGGATTGTCATTTAGTAATTTCTTCTACTGAGTTTTCTCACAAGAGATGCCTTTTCATGTTATCTACAAAACATTTTAAAGGATATCATTCATAAAAGGCTGATCGGTAAAAAAATCTGGTCGGCAAAAATACTGCATTCAGTATTTTAGACTTGTGTGCTAATTCATAAACATTTTCACAGCTGCAATAGAAGTGCAGTGTACATATTTCGTTATGCTTCCTCTGCTTGCCCTGAATCTGCTCTGTATTTGTCTATTAGTCTTTCTTAACAATTTATTTAATTGCCACAGCGTAGAAGAACTTCAAGAAACTTTAAGCCCCATCTACACCATGGGACATTGAAGCGAGCCGGCGGCTCGATTAGCCGCCGGATCGCCTCTTCCGCGTGCCAGCCGCGTCCCCGCTCGCCGCGCGTGCGCCGCATTCGATTCCCCGCTCGTGCCCGCTCGTCCCCGCTGGCGCCGCTTATCTCCCGCATGATTCCCTGCCATTGTCCTCTCGCGCGGATCGAGCAGGGAATCGGCGGTGCGAAGATCCGTCCTGCCGGATCTTATCAATCGAGCCGCATCAGCGGCCGCATCTACGCGTGTAGATGCGGCTTTACACATGGCAGGCTTTCTGATGTGAAATTACACATCTTAAAAGCAGGAACCCAAGACACACAACCTAAGGTATTTAGGGGAAGCCTTGTTTGTTCAGCTCTTGCTGCTGCTGCCTGGGAGATCTCACTGCTTCTTCTTGTGAGTCTCCATTAACTTTGATCTTATCGCTCTCTTATCACCTCTTCAAAGCAGGCGGTATGTTCCGTGCCATTACCGCCTGCTGTAATCTTTATGAATTGACATTTACTGACATGTGTTGAGGTAATTACCTCATGGTGATTGCAACCAATGCAGATATGTGGGTCAAAAATCGTCAATCAAAATTATGAGTAGAAACAGAACTATAGAATGCAGACATTTTGGTAACTGTAATACTAAGGCAGTAATATATTTATTTTTGTGTAAATGCGGTGCTTTTTACGTCGGTATGACGACAAGACAATTTAAACAGAGAATCTATGACCATGTACATGGGTTTCAATCGGGCAATTTGAAGTTGGCGGTTGCTCGACATTTATTTTTGAATCATGGTAGAGAGTACAATAAATTCTGCTTCTATGTGATTGACAGAGTACACCCACATATCAGGGGAGGTGACATTGAAAAAAGATTGTTGCAAATCGAAACAAGGTGGATAATAGACCTGTGTGCCATGAAACCCCCAGGTCTTAATGACCATGTGCCATATGCTGCATTTATAGAAGGTTGATAGAAAGTGTCGTACCTTTAACTCTGGTCAGTTGCAACACTGATTGTATCATATATAATAATAAAAAAAAAATTGATGTTTCGAGACATTGGGGTGTATGGATAGTCTTAAATTACGACATAGTGAATATATAATTTACTCTGAATGGTTTAGTTAATTATGATGCTTTGCATCCATATTGGACTTCCGTGGTCCCCACTGTCCCGATATTGTATAAAATATCTTGATTGAGTATAATATTCTTAAAAGGATAGCATTGCCACTGACCATTGCTGATGATAAGAATAGTCATTAGTGGAAACTTATACCATGCAATATTTTTTGAAGCCACTAGATGGCAATATATATGTGAAATGAATATGGGTAGGTTTTTTGCACATGATATGCATTTATATGATTGTTGGTACGTATACTTTGATCAAATTATTTGAACCACAGCATGAATGCTGCAAACTAGTCTATTTAATATTCACTTTTTGTGTTAAGCTTTGTGGAATGAAGTTGAATGAGTCATTTTTTTTCCTGTTTGAAGCACTGCTTTGAAATGGTAATGGTAACTAATGGGACTTCAACAAAATGGCGCCTATAGTGCAGACATTTCTATTCCATACTGAGCATTATGGCTTTACAGGAAAAGGAAGTGATGTCATTGCAGCTTGAATTTTAAAACTACACAGTTAGCTACACTGAGGTGTCTTGACACGGGTGTTGGTCCCGCAGTGTGTGCCTCTACAGTGCTAATCAGCATCACCGCTGCGAGTTGGATGCATGGGCGTCCGCAGAAAATTTTCCAGGGGGGGGCAAAAAGTGGGGAGCAAAAAGGCGCGCCGCAAATCCGGGCTGGTGTTGGAGCTACGCGAAAAATGGGTGTGGTCATGAACCAGAATGTGGGTGTGGTCGTGGGTGGAGACAAGTTTACATGAACTAAGCAATGGTGGGACATTAGATTAGGACAGTGGTGGCGAACCTTTTGGAGGTCGAGTGTCCAAACTGCAAAGTCACTTTACTATCACAAATTGCCAACAGCAATTTAAACTAAATACAAACATTTTAACTCATACATGAACATTATGGAAAATTAAGTTGAAAATAAACTGTGAAGATAAACAATTTCATCCATCGTACTCCTGAAAAAAATTATTCATTTTTTTTAGAACCTCCCAGTTTCATTTTCTGTTTTAAAAAGCGGAAAAAGTAGGTTTAATGCTATTGTCTCATATGATGATGATTCAGCTTTTTCCATAGTCTCGCAGTTAGCAATCATGTGACCCCCAACAAGACAAATTCAGCAATCATGAGGGCCCCCCCCATCAAGACAAATTCAGCAATCATGAGGCCCCCAACATGACCAACTCAGCAATCATGAGGCCCCCAACAAGACAAATTCAGCAATCATGAGGCCCCCAACAAGACAAATTCAGCAATCTTGAGGCCCCCAACAAATCATGAGGCCCCCAACAAGACAAAGTCAGTAACCATGAGGCCCACAACAAGACAAATTCAGCAGTCATGAGGCACATAAATAGACAACTTTTCACATAAATAGGCAGAATGCCCCCTTAATATGTAGACACCTCTCACCTGGCAGCAGTTCCCCAAAATACACTCAATCTGACAGCAGTGGTTCCCCAAAAATAGGTAGCCCCAGGTCTATAGGTGTCTCCAGAATAGGTGGCCAGCGGTATAGATGTCCCCAGAACTGGTAGCCAGGGGTAGAGATGTCCCCAGAACAGGTAGCCAGGGGTATATGTGCCCAGTATATGTAGGCAGGGGTATATGTGCCCAGTATATGTAGGCAGGGGTATATGTGCCCAGTATATGTAGGCAGGGGTATATGTCCCCAGTATATGTAGGCGGGGTATATGTCCCCAGTATATGTAGGCAGGGGTATATGTCCCCAGTATATGTAGGCAGGGGTATATGTCCCAGTATATGTAGGCAGGGGTATATGTCCCAGTATATGTAGGCAGGGGTATATGTCCCAGTATATGTAGGCAGGTGTATATGTCCCAGTATATGTAGCCAGGGGGATATGTCCCAGTATATGTAGGCAGGTGTATATGTCCCAGTATATGTAGGCAGGGAGTATATGTCCCAGTATATGTAGCCAGGGGGTATATGTCCCAGTATATGTAGCCAGGGGTATATGTCCCAGTATATGTAGGCAGGGGTATATGTCCCAGTATATGTAGGCAGGGGTATATGTTCCAGTATATGTAGGCAGGGGTATATGTCCCAGTATATGTAGGCAGGGGTATATGTCCCAGTATATGTAGGCAGGGGTATATGTCCCAGTATTTGTAGGCAGGTGTATATGTCCCAGTATATGTAGCCAGGGGTATATGTCCCAGTATATGTAGCCAGGGGTATATGTCCCGGTATATGTAGCCAGGGGGATATGTCCCAGTATATGTAGGCAGGTGTATATGTCCCAGTATATGTAGGCAGGGGTACATGTCCCAGTATATGTAGGCAGGGGTATATGTCCCAGTATATGTAGGCAGGGGTATATGTCCCAGTATATGTAGGCAGGGGTATATGTCCCAGTATATGTAGTCAGGGGTATATGTCCCAGTATATGTAGGCAGGGGTATATGTCCCAGTATTTGTAGGCAGGTGTATATGTCCCAGTATATGTAGGCAGGGGTATATGTCCCAGTATATGTAGGCAGGTGTATATGTCCCAGTATATGTAGGCAGGGGTATATGTACCAGTATATGTAGGCAGGTGTATATGTCCCAGTATATGTAGGCAGGGGTATATGTCCCAGTATATGCAGGCAGGGGTATATGTCCCAGTATATGTAGCCAGGGGGATATGTCCCCAGAAAAAGTGGCCATGTCTGTGTGCAGGAGGAGGGGAGCAGCGGAGAGAAGAGGGAGAGCTATGGGCACTCACCTTAGGGGGCTCTCCCTCCCTCTCTCGCTGTCCCCTCCGGAGTCCGGAATGAAGTGTGCAGCGGCTGGCAGCGGGCGGAACTTACCTCCTCTCGTCGCACGCGCCGGATGGATTAGCCGCTACTCTGGCCTGATCCAGACCAGAGTGCGGCACCAGAACTTCCGGCGCAGGAGCGAGAGGAGGTAAGTTCCACCCGCTGCCAGCCGCTGCACAGTGCACACTTCATTCCGGAGGGGACAGCGAGGGAGAGAGAGCCCCCTAAGGTGAGGGAAGGGGGGGGGGAGACGTCCGCCCTTCCCCACTGTGCCCATAGCTCTCTCTCTTCTCTGCGCTATACCCTCCTGCTGGCTGCACGGGCACGCGGCCGGGGGGGGGCAGCGGGCGGCCAGGCTCGGGCAGATACCCGGTTTTGCCATATGTGCGGACGCCCATGGTTGGACGCTAACTGGGACAGTAAACCTTATGCAGGTTGCCAGGAGTGTGACATGGAGTACTGACTGCCACAAGGCGAGACGTCGCCAGAGTGGTGAAGCAGGGTCTCTAAAACTTCTACCGCTAATATCCAGCGAATTCAACTGGTGACTACAAATGGTGAGACCGCTCCATACTTTATTTTCCTCTGTTACACTCATGGCCAATATCAAGCACAGCTAGCGGCTTTATATGAACTTTATATATACTGAGGCCCAATCGGACTATGCAATTGTTTATGCGCATTGCTGAAATTTACGCAATTTATTTTACCTCATGGACTATTGCGCAATTATGAATACGGATGTTTTTTGAACACTGCAGTTACAGATGGATACATTTTTATGGACATTGTGACAGTCATTTGAGGCTTTATATTAAGTGCATAGGCGATTTTTATCGCCCTGGGTCATATATACAGTGCACACTGTGGGACTTTCACAGGTAGTACCCTATTAGAGGGCGTTTTTAAATATAGGGTTTTGTAGGATTTGGTATTTTATGTATAAGCAATAAAAGTTAATTTTTATATTGCAGTAATCCGTGCTGTGGCAGTGATTTTGATAATTTATGCAACTTGAACTTTATCCCATTAGCGTATTTAGTGGTGATTGATTTATGGGTATTTCAGGTTTAGATCAATAGGCTGTATATTATTATAGTATGTGTGTGCCAGAGTGTGTATCCACAGTGTGTGTGTGTGTGTGTGCCAGTATGTGTGTGTGTGTGCCAGTATGTGTATCTGTGTGCCAGAGTGTGTATCCATAGTGTGTGTATTTGTGTGCCAGAGTGTGTGTGTGCATCAGAGTGTGTGTGTTTTTTAAAGGCATGCTTTATGTTGTTGGGGTTTCCCCCTTTCGGGTATTGCCCAGCCCAGATGCTCCTTAGAAGAAGCGCCCTTAGGGAGAAGGGGGGTAGGCCATAAGAGGTATACTTTATGGGGGTAGGGGGTGACCTGGGGGTGTGGCCTATGCTGAGGGGCGGGGTTTAGGGTGCCAGAAATTCTGTGCCTATAGGCCCCTAAACTGTTAATCCAGTTTTGCTCCTGGCTATTTAATGTAGGGCAGGGGGCGGGTCCAAATTCTGCATCAGGGCCCCAAGGTTTGTAGCTACATCACTGGGGGGGCTGACCCCCCCTCCATACTGCTGTGCCTGCTGCTCCTCTTCCAGGCTACCTATACTGAGGCAACTATGCTTCCTATTCTGGGGCAACTATACTGTACCAATATAGGTAGCTAGTATAGTTGCCCCAGTATAGTTAGCTAGCTATCTATACTGGGGCAACTATACTGCCTATACTGGAGGCAACTATGCTACCTATACTGGGGGCAACTACACTATACTACCTTTACTAGGGCAACTATACTAACTAGCTACCTACCTATACTGGGGGAAACTATACTAGCTACCTATAATGAGGCAATTATACTACCTCTACTGAGGGCAACTATACTACCTATACTGGCACAGCTACCTATACTGGGGGCAGAAATATTGACTACCTATACTGGGGCTGGGGGCAACTATAATAGCTATCTATACTGGGGCAACAATACTACCCATACTGAGGGCACCTATACTAGCTACCTATACTGGCGGCAACAATATTGGCTACCTACACTGGGGGCAACTATAACTAGCTACCCTATACAGGGGCACGCACCCAGACCTGACTACCTACCTACCTACCTATACTGAGGGTGAACATTTTCAGTGCTGTGTGATCACTCCAAATTGGGGGGAGTGGGGACTCACATCCTCACAAATTTGCCTCAGGCAGCAAAAAGTGTAGAACCGGCCCTGGAAGAAAGTATGACAAATGCAATTTCAAACTTGATCAACACAAGAACAATGCATTGAAAGTGGGGTGCTTATTCTTAGGGAGAATTATTTAAAACTTGTTTTAGCTCCTCCACAGATACATTTGACTTATTGTTTCAGACCTCTACTTTGAACAGGACAAAAGCTAGTTTTTTCCAACAACAGATTATCTCACTTTTTAAAATAGCGAGTTTTAAATGGCTGGATAGTGTACTGGTTAAGGGCTCTGCCTTTGACGTGGGAGACCAGGGTTCAAATCCTGGCTAAGTCAAGTACCTATTCAGTAAGGAGTTCAAGGCAAGACTCCCTAACACTGCAGGGTGGCCTCTTGAGCGCGTCCCAGCGGCTGCAGCTCTTGAGCGCTTTGAGTCCGACAGGAGAAAAGCGCTATACAAATGTTCAGATTATTATTATTATTATTATTAAATAATTCACCATAAGTGTATGTAAACTTCTGACTTCAGATGTACCGTATCTTGCAAGTTTTTAATATGTGAAATCTGCCACTTACGGTACTTATTCCACTTATATCATTAGCTGACATAGTGCCCTCCACAAACAGGTTAACAATGAAGAAGAATTCGTAAAAAAAAATCCTTCAAGTTGGATATTTTCCTTTTTTTATGTCTTTCTTTGTTCTTTTTCTTTCTTTTTTCCTCCTTACTTTACAGATGATGAAGATTTTTCATTCAAATACCTACCAGGAAAATTGCGAGGCAGTGATTATGAGAAAATGCTGACAAAGGATGAACTAGAGGAAGAGCAGAGGTGAGATCCCTTTTCACATATTTCTGAGAGGCTTGCTTGAATTTTGTATAGCCATTGTCAGAAGGATGTATGGGCTTGATTTACTTATTTATGGGCCTGAGAACACAGATTGCCTGCTATTGGGTAACAAAGGTTTACAGCACCTGCCTAAATCATATAAACCCATAAAGTCATTGTTGTGATTTAGGGGTTTCACTGGTTGCTGTCCACGAAATGGGAAGGACAGGGTCAACAGTGATCTCTGCTGAAGCCACACCTTGTTATTGACTTACAGCCCAAGGATAGACTCTCAGACACAAGAGATGCTTGAATGTGGAAGGGATCCCACTACCCAAATGCCTCAAAGACTTTGAACTTGTGGGGGAGGGAGCAGCTTCAGGCTATCTGGGGGTAGGAGAAAATGTGAGCTGAAAGATTACTTAGCTAGTGTTTTCTGTTTTATTTTTATACTGGAGAAATTAAAATGTTATAAAATGCAAATAGAACAATGGAGGGCGAACAAGTGATTTTATAACTGCCAGCACTCCTGGACTTATTTTATTATTTTTCAAATCTCTGCTCTGGAGTTACTGCAGTCACACATCACTAAGTCACCAACCACTGTTATCGCCTGATATAACTCTGGTGAGACCTGAAACGTTTTGCAACCTAATAGCAAATGCAAACTTGCAAAATAAAATGTTTGGATTAATGTATTTGGGAAAAAAAATCTATGTTCAGAAATCCCTGTACAAGAGCTTGCAATCTAATACTGGCTGTTGGATGTGCAAAATAAACTACCATATTTTTCGGATTATAAGACACTCCGGACCATAAAACGCACCTAAGTTTAGAGGACAAAAACCAGGGGGAAAATATATATACTAAACCTGGTGAATCCATGGTGAAGCAGCATTTTGCGGGTTACCTCCCCTTGTACCTTTTGTGTCTCCCTGTGTTCACCTTGTGTCCTCCTGTGTATCCAATGTGTCCTCCTCTGTCCTCCTTGTGTTCTCCTCTATGCCCCTTTGTGCCCCCCTGTTTCCTACGTTGGTCCCCCTGTGTCCTCCTCTGCATAGGCACAGTACAGTGCCCATGAGTCCCTGACATTGCAGGCGGTTGGAGGTTCATGCAGGCGTTCACAAGTCAGGAACTCCTTGCGTTTGCGCTATAAGATGCATTGACTTTTTCCCTGCACTTTTGGGGGAGAAAAAGTGAGTCTAATAGTCCAAAAAATACAGTAAACAAAAGAAATCCCAATCTTAACCACTTCACCACTGAGGGGTTTTACCCCCTGAGCACCAGAGCAATTTTCACCTTTCAGCGCTCCTTCCATTCATTCGTCTATAACTTTATTATTACTTATCGCAATGAAATGAACTATATCTTGTTTTTTTCGCCACCAATTAGGCTTTCTTTAGGTGGGACATTATGCCAAGAATTATTTTTTTCTAAATGTGTTTTAATGGGAAAATAGGAAAAATGTGGGGAAAAAAATAATTATTTTTCAGTTTTCGGCCATTATAGTTTTTAAATAATGCATGCTACTGTAATTAAAACCCATGAAACGTATTTGCCCTTTTGTCCCGGTTATAAAACCATTTAAATTATGTCCCTATCACAATGTTTGGCGCCAATATTTTATTTGGAAATAAAGGTGCATTTTTTTCAGTTTTGCGTCCATCCCTAATTACAAGCCCATAGTTTATAAAGTAACAGTGTTATACCCTCTTGACATAAATATTTAAAAAGTTCAGTCCCTAAGGTAACTATTTATGTATTTTTTTTAATTGTAAATTTTTTAATTTTTTTTTAATTACAAAAAAAAAAAAAATGGGGAGTGTGGGAGGTAATGAGTTAATTTTATGTGTAAAAGTCATTTATTTGTATGTGAAAAATGTGTAGGGTGTAGTTTACTATTTGGCCACAAGATGGCCACAGTAACTTTTTGTTTTAATGCGACCTCCAAGCTTCCTTCCGGAAGCTTGGAGGAAGAATAAGGAGGCTGGACACGTGAGTTTTTTCTCACAATGATCGCGCTGCCCATAGGAGAGCAGCTGATCATTGCGGGGCTTAGATCAACGAACGGGAATGGATTTTCCCATTCATTGATCTCTGGGCGAGCGGGCGGCGGCGTGTTTACTAGCGGCGGGCGGCGTGTTTACGAGCGGGAGCGCGGGCAGCGTCGGGAACGCGGAAAGTACGTGTTTCTCCGTCCCTGGTTTTTAAAGGATGGAAAAAGGGGCGGAGAAATACGTACGCGCGGGGGTAAAGTGGTTAAATTATGTTGCCAAATAGTGGTAACATCACGATATACAATTTTTCTAAAATCGTATTGTTAGTTGATTGTATATAAAAATGTTATTTTACTGTGCTACTGTTTTGTAAAAGTATTCTTTATTTAAATATGACCGTTTCTGTACATAACCTTTTAAAAAGTAACCAGCATCATGTGCTATAAAGTTGCCCTGAAGCCAGTGAGCCCATTCATCACATTAGATAGAGGCGCAACTTGCAATATTAAAATTTTATTTTATTCTCTGATCATGTATCTTATCATTATGTGCTTTTTATATTGTCCAGCTGTACTCCAGGTGCACAATAAAGCATTTACTCTACCTTTCAGCTTTGAATAGAATATACAGTATATACAGGGCCGGATTTGTACTTGTTACCGCCCAAGGCCCACTATTACCAGCCGCCCCAACCGAAACCGTATCCTACCACCTCTCTCCACACACACACACACACACAAAAAACTTTGGGCCGATGGTGTTCACTATTGCGGCCAATGCCGAGGTCTCCATGGCAACGTGAAGTGAATCAATCACGTCACATGGGGGAACTGGTCAATCAAGCGACCTACAGGTGATGGGCGTGGTGGGAGCCATCCACCACACACACATAGTCAAAAGTGGCTCACAATTGAACATTGGGTGGGGTCAGCAACACGTAAAAGTGAGTCCTGTACCCACTGCTGTCTCCAGGGTAACAGCGCTGGCCAATCAATAATTAAGAAATGGGTACTGTGAGAGGCTGCTTTCTGTATTCTGTACTATTTGCTGGTGCTGCCCCTGGTCCTTTCATCCCCCACACCAAGTGCGTGAGACCCGGCCTTCTGTAACTGCCTGCAGCTGCTGCTATGTCATTGGACAAGGTCTGGCTTTTTGCTAGTCACACACTGTTCACAAACATTTGGTTAACGGACTGCAGCTGCCTGTAGCACAGCACAGGCAAATGCTAGCTGGTACTAATAGTGCAGTTATCCTGATCACTTTCATTTGTTTGGACACTTGCAAATAATGCCCACTGTCTGCAGGCCGCCCCTTGTTTATCTGGTGCCCTAGGCCATGGCCTATGTGGCCTTGCCAGAAATCCGGCCATGAGTATATATATACTGTATTCGTATTTATATAGCACTGACATCTTCTGCAATGCTTTACAGCTTTACATGTACTACAGTACATTGTCCCTCGTAGGGGCTGACAATCTAATCCCTACCTGTCTGTGAAAGTCTACCTGTCTGTGAAAGCCAATTTCAGGGGAAAGCCAATTAAATTATTTGTATGTTTTTTTGGGAATGTTGGATGGAAACAAGCGTACCCAGAGGAAAATTGGAGAGCATATAAACTCCTCAAGAGTGCTATCCTCTAAGCTACCTTGCTGAAGGTCATCCAGAAAGTAGCAGCCATTTTATTTTACCTGCCACACAAGGTATTATTTCACTGTAATTTAACTTCCAACTGTCAGCTTAAAGTGTACCCGAGGCGACATGTGACATGATGAGATAAACATGTGTATGTATAGTACTGCTGCTGAATATGCAAATTATCCCTTTTCACCCTTGGTAAGCCAAGCAAGCATCCAGAACCACTGGTGTATAGCAAGTCTATACCTTTAAATTTTACACAGCCACATCAAACCCACATATAGACAGCCTGTTTCAGACTTTTGGTCCTCATCAGTACATGGCAGGGATTGATAAGGCTGTAGGAGATAGGGTTTGGACCAGTACAACACAGTAACCAAGCAGCCCAGGGTGACCCAAACTACTAGGAATGTATAGGGGGATAAAAGGGACCAAAAAGCCCTCCTACTATAATAAGCAAAGCTTGGTGTAATTTGCCTTCTTAAAACAGAAGGAAATCTGCAATAATTCAGCTATATAAGTGAACATTTGTGGTTACCCACAATGCACTGCTATTCATACTCCTGTTGCTAGACGTACAAAAGGCGCAAAAGAGTGATGACTAATAGCTGATTACACAGGCAGGCGACAGTGGTGAGAACTCCAGTGAAGACTTTGCAAAAACCATGCTAGTTTAAAGCACAGTGATTTGTGAGCATAAAGTATTCTGGCTCAAATGACGTATGGCTTTTTTCCACCTAAATTACTGTACGGGCTGGTTTACATTGGGGCGATTTTACAGTGCTTTAAAGCGCTAATACAATGTATCCCTATGGATACAGTCACACTGCAGCGGTTGCGATTTCGATTAATCGCAAACACGCTGCATGCAGCGTTTTGGGAGCAATTGCTCTGTGATTCTTGTTCTATTGAACGTGAATCACAAGTGCAAATCGCGCTGAATCGTGGCAAATCGCGAGATTTGGGCTGCTGAATCGCGGACGCGGTAAAGTGCTCATTGTGAACCAGCCCTAACTGCTGAGACAAGAAAGGCAAACGTGATGTAAAATGCTGAACTAAACTTTTTGCCATTCATCTGCCCATATCTTAGTGATTCAACTAAACAATCAGGGGTTAATTTAAGCAAGCAAAGGACATGTGTCAGTTTATCTTTCTCATTACATGGAATGATCAGGAGAAGAAAGGAAGTGTGGATATGTTAATGAGCCACTCTTATTTGAGGTTTTAGGACATACTTGTGAATGGAAGCACAGGGGAAGGGGCTTTGTGTCTGCTGCTCTGACAGGGAAAGCAATCAAACCGCACATTCTATTTCTGTGCACCCTCCCATGGTCTGGCTGAGCTGGCTCATCTCTCTGCTTCCAGATTTCCCCGCCCCTCCACTCAGCTGATAGGAAGGAGCTGAGGAGGAGGGCGGAGAAGGAGTCTCTGCATTCTGCGCTATTGTGCAGAGGAAAGTTTCTGCTATGGAGAGGTGGCTAATCTCATCAGCTGGGCAGTAACATAGATCAGGTGGGCGCTCTGCCCTGCTAATAGGCTCTGGCGAGAACACTGCACCTCCTCTCACTCTCGCATCCAAGACTTCTCACGGGCTATCGCTTTCCTTTGGCACTCTCTCCCTCAGTCGGTTCGTCATGCCACGAGTCCGGAAACCTTCAAACGTACTCTGAAACACTCCTGTTCAGACAAATCTTTAATTTGCTATAGGCAGCACTGAAGGCACACTGGCTCACCCACTAATCCTCGTGTTTCCTTCCCTTTTGTTTCCTCCCCACTACCCTCTAGATTGTAAGCTCGCAAGGGCAGGGACCTTCTCCTAGTGTTTCTCATACTGCTGTAATTTTAACATATGCACATGTACCAACTACACATCAACTATGTATGTATTTGTAGTTATTCTATTCAATGTCATGACTGTACAATGTCTTGTATTTCTTATGTATATTTGTTCCCCATTATTTGTTTGTACATGTACAGCGCTACGGAAGATGTTGGCGCTATATAAATAAAAAATAATAATAATTTTAAAACCATTCAGTATGTGACGAGGAGCCTTCACCACACCCAGTCAGCCACTAAATTCTTATTCATGGTATTATTGCCCTTCTTTTACAAGAGCCATCTTTGGCTATGGTAATTTCTTTTAAATGGTACAGTAGCATAAAGACATAAAATCTTCCTGACTTTGTAAGACAGTGTGTAGTGCACAAGGTGTGAGTGCATGATGACTGTTTAGTTACCTGTAGTGCATCTTCCAAGGCTGTGTCTGATACCACCCACTGTCTTACAAAGCTGGTTTGTTTTTATGTCTTTATGCTTAGTTGTGAATTGCACTATTTATTCAGCCAGCAGGGCCATAAATAATTTTCCTTTCTGCATATAAGTTTAATTTTTGAAAATTTTCCATACCGTGGCACTATTTAAAGACTGCCAGTTGAGGATGATAGGCATAGCAGTAACTATTTTGTGGACTGAATCACTATTTATTTTATAATAATCTTAGCAGATGATTAAAGAGTTGATATGCAGTGGACGTGCAGCATTTTGCCAGAATGACCTCATCTCCTGTGGTTTGGCAATAGAATTAGTGTACTGAAATACATCCAGTGTATTGTATTAAATGTACTGTGTGTGATGCTGATCTTGTGGTAAGCAGCATGAATTTGCTTTTCAGGATAGAGTTGACCTCTGACCTCACATCCTTGTAACAGGTACAGTGCCCAGACACTGTGTGGTAAGAAGCTGCACGCCATGTGTTAGTAATTAGACTCTAGTAATACTCATTAACATGTCTGTTACATTATCCCTTATCCCTTCACACTGACCCAGTCACCCTCCATTAATCACTACAATACCTCTAGCAGAGGAAGGGATAACCAGGGCTGGATTTACCATAAGGCACTATAGGCACGTGCCTACAGGCGCCTGATGATGGAGAGGCGGCTCACTCTCCTCCCCAGTGCATCTTTCCCTCCTTCCCTATGCAGAGTCCTGATAAGAGCGTAAATGAGATGTTACTCACCCAGCTCTCAGCATTTTACTGATGAGATCTTCCTTCCGTCAGGGGCACCTCTAGTTACTTAATATTGAGGGTACCTCTGGTTACCTAATACTTGTGGGCACCCCTGACTACCTAATGCTAAGGGACACCTGTAGCTACCTAGACAGTCAAGGGAAGTAAGGGAGAAGTGACAAGCTGAGCCAGCCAGCCAGCACGTTTGCTGTGCAGTTTGGCAGGTGTTTGTAGGTTAATAGAGGGTGAAGTCTAGGATGCCAGGACATATGTGCCTATAGACTCCTGTGATGTAAATCCAGGCCTGGGGATAACATTTTTCTTCTATTATAGAAATATTACTTGTTGTTTGCGTATACTCATGTGGTACTAGGCTTGCAATGGTAGCAGATGAAATTGTCTAATAATCCATGTGATCAGCTATGATTTCAGACTTATTGACCTGTGAGGGCTGGAACCCACTAGAGCGATTTATTTATTTATTTATTTTTATTTATTTTTTTTAATTTTTATTTATTTATTTATTTTTGCGTTTAGGCAGCGAATTAAAAATGCTAGGGATTTCCCTAAAGGCTCAGCTAATGTTAATGGATGGGCCAAGCTCCATGGTGGTATTAGCGTTTCAACAATGTAAAGTATATAAATGCTGGCTTAATCGCTCATGAATCGCTATACAGAGCGATTTGCTAACGTTTTTAAATACTGCACACTGTAAAACAAATTAAAATGAATTTAAGGCTACTTGCACACCAAGACGTTGCATTAGGTGCTACGTTAAGGTCGCATAACGTGCACCTTACGCAAGGCCTGGTGCTCTTCGATGTGGACGTCAGAGTGAGACGCGTTGTGCAGCTCACTCTGACGTCCGTGATGCCATGATGCGTACTCTTGGACGCATGCGGCATCACGTGGTCCCGCCGGTCAATCGCCGCACGGAGCGGCCGCACCAGGAAGTAAACACTGCATGTCACAACGTACAGTGAATATTAATTAGCCATGTGCCTGGCCGCTCTCCGCTCCTCCCCAATATGACTGAGCATGTGCAAACAGTCTAACGCGGCTTATGCCGCTGTAACGCCGTAGCATGCTGCACTTTCGGAAGAACGTGCAGCGTTACATGTAACGCAACGTGGGCAGTGTGAACAGCCCACTTGTGTTACATTGCTGTGCGTTGGGGGAGCGTTACAGACTGCACTAACATGCGCCTGTAACATCCCTGTGTGTAAGCAGCCTTAAGGACCAATCAGAATTAAAATCGCAAATCGCTACACAATTGCTGGCAAAAAGCTTACACTTCTTAAAATCGCTACCAAAATCAACAGTAAACGCTGATACAAAGATATTTCTCCTACCCAGCATATATATATGTTAGATAAATACACCACAAAACAAAATTATACTACTTCTTCTGAGCACGGCAGTACCCATGCCCGTTTCTAGCCCCGTGCGGGGCGTGCCACCACCCGGGGCGCTGTTGGGAGGGGGGCGCTGTAATGGAGGGGGGAAGCACCGTAGCCGCGGGGAGGGGGAAGCACCGTAGCCGCGGGGAGGGCAACCCGACCTCTCCCTCCCTCTCCCGGGCCGCCCTCCGTGCTCCCCCCTCAGATGTATAGTGAGCAGCAGCCAGGGAGGGAGCGCTGTTTACAACATACCTCCCTGGCTCCAAGCGCTGCTCTCTCGTCGCCGGTCTTCTTCTCTCTGCATACACGCTAATACACACGCTGCTTCCTGTTTAGCCAGAAGCAGCGTATGTATACGCGTGTAGGCAGATGGGAGAAGACCGGCGACGAGAGAGCAGCGCTTGGAGCCAGGGAGGTATGTTCTATACAGCGCTCCCTCCCTGGCTGCTGCTGCTCACTATACATCTGAGGGGGGAGCACGGAGGGCGGCCCGGGAGAGGTCGGGTTGCCCTCCCCGCGGCTACGGTGCTTCCCCCCTCCATTATGGGGGACAGCTACCTATCTAACCTATCCTGGGGGGCGCCTACCTAATCTAACCAACGCTGGGGGGCAGCTACCTATCTAACCTATCCTAGGGGGCACCTACCTAATCTAACCTACGCTGGGGGGCAGCTACCTATCTAACCTATTTTCTAAAATGGGGTCATTTGTGGGGTTCCTATACTGCCCTGGGATTTTAGGGGCCCTAAACCGTGAGGAGTAGTCTTGAAGCCAAATGTCGCAAAATGACCTGTGAAATCCTAAAGGTACTCAGTGGACTTTGGGCCCCTTAGCGCAGTTAGGGTGCAAAAAAGTGCCACACGTGGTACCGCCGTACTCAGGAGATGTAGTATAATGTGTTTTGGGGTGTATTTTTACACATACCCATGCTGAGTGGGAGAAATATCTCTGTAAATGGACAATTGTGTGTGTAAAAAAAAACAAAAAAAAAAACACATTGTAATTTACAGAGATATTTCTCCCACCCAGCATGGGTATGTGTAAAAATACACCCCAAAACACATTATACTACTTCTCCTGAGTCCGGCAATACCACATGTGTGGCACTTTTTTGCAGCCTAACTGCACTAAGGGGCCCAAAGTCCAATGAGCACCTTTAGGCTTTACAGGGGTGCTTACAATTAGGCACCCCCCAAAATGCCAGGACAGTGAACACACCCCACAAATGACCCCATTTTGGAAAGTAGACACTTCAAGGTATTCAGAGAAGGGCATAGTGAGTCCGTGGCAGATTTCATTTTTTTTTGTCGCAAGTTAGAAGAAATGGAAACTTTTTTTTTTTTGGGTCACAAAGTGTCATTTTCCGCTAACTTGTGACAAAAAATAAAATCTTCTATGAACTCACCATGCCTCTCAGTGAATACTTTGGGATGTCTTCTTTCCAAAATGGGGTCATTTTTGGGGTATTTATACTATCCTGGAATTTTAGCACCTCATGAAACATGACAGGTGGTCAGAAAAGTCAGAGATGCTTCAAAATGGGAAAATCCACTTTTGGCACCATAGTTTGTAAACGTTATAACTTTTACCCAAACCAATAAATATACACTGAATGGATTTTTTTTTATTCAGTGTATATTTATCCGTATACATTTGGACAAAAATGTATACGGAAATTTTACTTTATTTGAAAAATGTCAGCACAGAAAGTAAAAAAAAATCTTTTTGACAAAATTCATGTCTTTTTTGATGAATATAATAAAAACTAAAACTCGCAGCAGCAATCAAATAGCACCAAAAGAAAGCTGTATTAGTGACAAGAAAAGGAGGTAAAATTCAATTAGGTGGCAGGTTGTATGACCAAGCAATAAACCGTGAAAGCTGCAGTGGTCTGAATGGAGAAAAGGCTCTGGTCCTTAAGGGGCGAAAAGACTGTGGTCCTCAAGTGGTTAAAATAAACACATGATGTACCTGCAAATGAAAATTACATACTTACCTCTCCGTCAGTTCCTCTCAGAAGCTCACCATTTTCTTCTTACAGCGATCCCTTCCAGTTTTGACAATATTTTGTCAGACATGAAATATACCAGTTGCTGTCAGTTATATATCAGCTGCTGTCAGTTACAACTGAATGTGCAAGCTAATGTCCATATTTCCCTACGGCTCAAGTGGGCGATATTACAGATTTACAGTGTGCTGACCAGGAAGCTGTTATAGGGTAATGGCCATTTTCAAAATGGAGGACAGAGAAATCCATTGATCACAGTGGACAAACAGGACGCAGGAGAGGAGAAAGAGATTGATGAGTAGACTACAAGGGAGGTATGTATGACGTGCGTATGTTTATTTTGACTTTAATTTTCAGTTCAGGTTCTCTTTAACCACTTGCCGACTGCCCACTGCCCATGGGTGGCGACAAAGTGGCACCCCCAGGACCGCCTAACGCCGATTGGCGGCGGCTCCTGGGGAACTGAATTGCCGGGGATCGCGCGCAGGGTTGTGCACGCATTAGCCGGCATTAGGCACCACCCACCCGCAACATCAAATCACCGGCTGTTTAGAAGCGCCGGCGGGTTGTTAACCCCTCGATCGCCGCATGCAAAGTGTATAATACACTTTGTAATGTATACAAAGTGTATTATACAGGCTGCCTCCTGCCCTGGTGGTCCCAGTGATCGAGAGACCACCAGGGCAGGAGGCAGCCCCCCTAGTAAGCACACAAGCACACTGATCCTGCCCCCCCTGCCCCCTGATCGCCCACAGCACCCTTCAGACCCCCCCTGATCACCCCCTCAGACCACTGTTTGCACCCAATCACCCCCCTAATCACCCTGTCACTATCTGTCAACGCTATATTTTAGATCAGGTCCTAAACTCCCCCCTGGGGGCTCCTGATCACCCCCCCCCACACACACACTCAGATCCTCCCCAGACCCCCCCGTATACTGTATATATCTATTCTCCCCTGTAATCACCCACTGATCACCTGTCAATCACCCATAAATCATCCCCTGTCACCTCCTGTCACTGCCACCCATCAGATCAGACCTTTACCTGCCCCTTGCGGGCACCTGATCACCCGCCCACACCCTCAGATCGCCCGCAGACACGCCCTCAGATCACCTCCCAAGTGCATTGTTTACATCTGTTTTCCCCTCTAATCACCCACTGATCACCCATCAATCACCCCCTGTCACCACCTTTCACTGCTACCCGTCAGATCAGACTCTAATCTGCTCCTTGCGGGCACCCAATTACCGGCCCGCACCCTCAGATCGCCCTCAGACACCCCTGATCACCTCGCAAGTGCATTGCTTGCATCTATTCTCCCCTCTAATCACACCCTGATCACCTATCAATCACCCCGTCACCCCCTGTCACCACCTGTCACTGCTACCCATCAGATCAGACCCTAATCTGCACCCAAACACCCGCCCACACCCTCAGATCGCCCTCTGACCCCGCTTCCCTTATCACCTCCCCAGTGCATTATTTACATCTGTTCTCTCCTCTAATCACCCACTGTTCACCCATCAATCACCCCCTGTCACCACCTGTCACTGCTACCCATCAGATCAGACCCTTATCTGCCCCTTGCGGGCACCCAAACACCCGCCCACACCCTCAGATAGCCCTCTGACCCCCCCCCCCATCACCTCCCCAGTGCATTATTTACATCTGTTCTCTCCTCTAATCGCCCACTGTTCACCCATCAATCACCCATCAATCACCCCCTGTCACTGCTACCCATCAGTTCAGACCCTAATCAGGCCCTTGCGGGTACCCAATTAACCGCCCACACCCTCAGATCGACCTCAGACCCCCCTCCCCCTGATCACCTCCGCAGTGCATTGCTTGCATCTATTCCCCCCTCTAATCACACCCTGAGACACCCATCAATCACTGTCACCCCCTAGCACACCTACCCATCAGATCAGGCCCTACTTTGCCCCGTGTGGGCTCCTGATCACTCGGCCAAACCCTCACATCCCCCTCAGACCCCCTTCCAATCACCTCCCCAGTGCATTGATTTAATCTATTCTCCCCTCTAATCACCCCTTGAGACACTCATCAATCACCTCCTGTCACCACCTGCCACCCCTTAGCACTCCTGTCTCTCAGATAAGGCCCTAATCTGCCCCTTGCGGGCTTTTGATCACCCGGCCAAACCCTCACCCACCCCACCGCAGTGACAGATTTTTTTTTTCCGATCACTGCTGGTCTCTACCACTTAATTGAGACCAACCGTTATGCCACACAATATGCAACCGCCAATCCAAGAAGCTACCATGCCCAGCCTTTTCAGTGGAAACCACTCCAAGTTTCCGGGTCTAGTCAAAAAGAATGTAAGAATGTCTTATTGGTCTACGCACCCAATACATCACATGCCCATGTTCTCTGCTGCCATGTCCAGGTCACGATTTGAGAACATCCTGCGTTTCCTGCACTTCAGTGCCAATACAACCTGTCATCTAAGAGGCCACCCTGCTTATGACCGGTTCCACAAAATTCGGCCCCTCAGACCACCTGTCATCAACATTTGCAGATGCTTATACCCCTGAACAGTCATTTTGAGGCATTTGGTTTCCAGACTACTCCTCATGGTTTTGGGCCCCTAAAATGCCAGGGCAGTATAGGAACCCCACAAGTGACCCCATTTTAGAAAGAAGACACCCCAAGGTATTCCATTAGGTGTATGATGAGTTCATAGAAGATTTTATTTTTTTGTCACAAGTTAGTGGAATATGACACTTTGTGAAAGAAAAACAATAAAAATCAATTTCTGCTAACTTGTGACAAAAATAAAATCTTCTATGAACTCACCATACCCCTAACGGAATATCTTGGAGTGTCTTCTTTCTAAAATGGGGTCACTTTTGGGGTTCCTAAACTGCCCTGGCATTTTAGGGGCCCTAAACCGTGAGGAGTAGTCTGGAAACCAAATGCCTCAAAATGACCTGTGAAATCCTAAAGGTACTCATAGGATGTTGGGCCCCTTAGCGCACCTAGGCTGCAAAAAAGTGTCACACGTGGTATTTCCATACTCAGGAGAAGTAGTACAATGTGTTTTGGGATGTATTTTTACACATTTTTATGTGTAAAAATACACCCCAAAACACATTATACTACTTCTCCTGAGTACGGCGATACCACATGTGTGACACTTTTTTTGTAGCCTAGGTGCGCTAAGGGCCCAATGTCCTGAGTACCTTTGGGATTTTACAGGTCATTTTGAGGCATTGGGTTTCCAGACTACTCCTCACAGTTTAGGGCCCCTAAAATGCCAGGGCAGTATAGGAACCCCACAAGTGACCCCATTTTAGAAAGAAGACACCCCAAGGTATTCCGTTAGGTGTATGATGAGTTCATAGAGGATTTTTTTTTGTCACAAGTTAGTGGAAAATTAAACTTTGTGAAAAAAACAATAAAAATCAATTTCCGCTAACTTGTGACAAAAAATAAAATCTTCTATTAACTCACCATACTCCTAACGGAATACCTTGGGGTGTCTTCTTTCTAAAATGGATACTTGTGGGTTTAATATACTGCCCTGACAGGTGCTCAGAAAAGTCAGAATGGCAAAATGGGAAAATTCACTTTTTGCAAACGCTATAACCTTTACCCAAACCAATAATTATACACTTATTGGATTTTTTTTTTATCAAAGACATGTAGCACAATAAATTTGGACAAAAATTTATATAGAAATTTTACTTTGTTTGAGAAATGTCAGCACAGAAAGTTAAAAAATCATTTTTTTTTACAAAATGCATGTCTTTTTTGATGAATATACTAAAAACGAAAAATCACAGCAGTAATCAAATAGCACCAAAAGAAAGCTGTATTAGTGACAAGAAAAGGAGGTAAAATTCATTTAGGTGGTAGTTGTATGACCAAGCAATAAACCGTTAAAGCTGCAGTGGTCTGAATGGAAAAAAGTGTCTGGTCCTTAAGGGGTTTTATGACTGCAGTCCTTAAGTGGTTAAGTATACCTTAGTACAGTGGTTCTCAAACTTTTCCGGTTAAAGGCACCCTTGGCGATTTAGAAATTTTTCGAGGCACCCCTATGGGCTGTCTATCTACCATCGCTCCCCCGATGCGTCCGACTGATTGAAATTTACAGTCCGATTGTAATTTATGATCGATTTTTACAATCGATGCGGCTTATGGAATGACAGACAACCAACAGATTTGATCACAATAATCAACTCTGCCAGAAAAAAATTATGCGTGTTTGACACACAGACACACACTCTGTACACACATACACACACACACAATCTTCCATCACAAGCCCTCTCTTGAAACAACCTCTCTACCTCACATAAAAGGCACCTTCATCCTTTCCTTCAGATCCACTCAGACACATGTCAGCCCCACACATACACTGTCATCATAAGAGTCCCATTCCCCACAACAATCAGAGGGCAAAAGAATTACACCCTCCCAGGTAACATAGCATGTGTAGCCTTAGAGCAACCCCTCCCCCTGCCAGGTAACATCATGTGTGAGGCCTGAGAATAACCCCCCAGAAAAAAACGTGTGGGGCCCGAAAGAATCTCCATACCCCCCTCCCCGTTAGAAATATGTGTGCAGCCCTTAACTACCCTACCCGTGCACCCCCGACTCCCCCCTCCTTCCTGCCTGAAGGGCAGGTGAAGATCCTTACTTTGTGCTGGCTGGAGACGGTAGAGTCCATACTCATTGGTGGCTCTACTGTATGTTTAAACAGCGCATTTTTTTCTTTTTTGAAACACGCACGGATTGCTGTGCTCTGTCCCCGGCTCACAGCGATGTGGGGCTCTGATTGGCCGCTGCTCTCTTCTGTGGGCGGATACAGTCCCCGGCTCACAGCGATGTGGGGCTCTGATTGGCTGCTGCTCTCTCCTGTGGGCGGATACAGTCCCCGGCTCACAGCAATGTGGGGCTCTGATTGGCTGCTGCTCTCTCCTGTGGGCGGATGCAGTACACTCGGAGCAGCGGACCAATCAGAGCCCCACATCGCTGTGAGCCGGGGACAGAGCACAGCAATCGGCGGCCGTGTTTCAAAAAAAAAAATGCGCTGTCTAAACACAAACACAGCAGGGCACAGCGCGGCACCCCCGGGAAGTCTCCATGGCGCACTAGGGCGCCGCGGCACCCACTTTGAGAACCGCTGCCTTAGTACAACCAATATGAAGAAAGAGGTGGCACATTACTGGCTGCAAAAGTTGCTTGTATTACGGAATCGCAATACAAGCAACTTTTGCAGCCAGTACTGCCTCTTTCTTCATTTTGGTTGTACCTGGACCATTAGAGCAATCCAGTCGAGACCTGGCACCGGCATATCTCCAAGATTCTGTATATGAGGGATGTTTCAGTGGAAAACTCGATTTGTAAGTATATCTTAGGGCTGCGTAGCCAGGCTGGACAAATAGTTGGTACAATATCCAAGGCTCCCTAAAAATGGCAGCCGTCACTGAATAGAGGCAGCCACTCGTTTCATGTGAGTGTCTCCAATACCTCCACGGGCATGACTTGCAGCATGTGTCCTGCAAATTTTTCTGCTCACACTTGAGCCAATCATGAAGCCTCTCATCAAAATGCAGCCAATCACAAAAAAGCCACTTGCATCTGTAATGTGATTTGCTCTGATACCTTCACGGGCTGAAAGTAGCACTCTCATCGCATTTCTTTGTTTTGCAGTAAGTAAGCCCACTCTGATCTGCACTACAAGTAAAAGTAGCCTGTACTGCGCCCCACACACTTTGAGAAGCATCTTTGCAAATAAGGGAAGAGATATGCGGGAGTGCGTACAATCCCATGTGAGGATTTTGATGATACTTTTATCAGTGATTGCAAAGTGGAATCCCGTAGGAGGACTTTAGTGATAACGTTATCGGTGATTGCAAAGTGGAAGTGGCAACACTGCATCCTCTTTTATGTTCACACTAGTAGACCTAAGCCCGTTTAAAAATGGGTTCTAGGTCTGTCACCGCTGCCACCTGTCAGCGTGCATGCGAGCACGCCCCATCGCTGCCTCGTGTGTGCACACGTCAGCCGCGTGCGCACATGCCTGCCCACCCGGCCAGCCCCCTGGCCCGTCCTGCTTCTGTCCCAGACTGTCTGTGCTGCACATTCGCAGTAGCACAAACACATGGGGACACAGAAACAGGGAAGCAGAGACACAGGGGGATTATTATATAGGATTATCCCTCATACTGTACTGTACTGTATATCCAGCGCCAGTGCCATTCTTCTTGTCTTACAAATGTTATCAGTAGAGATGTCGGCGAACAGTTCCCGAACCGTTCGCCGGCGAACCCCTCAACCTTTACTACATCCGGGTCGCTATGACTCATAGTAGTATGGCTGCGCTGGGCCGGCAGTGCGCGTCCTTGATCGTGCGCCTGTTGCCGGGCACTCTCTGCGCATGTGCGTGACGTCATGAGTGACGTCACGCTCATGCGCAGAGAGTGCCCGGCAACAGGCGCGCGATCAAAGACGCGCACCGCCGGCCCAGCACAGCTGCACTACTACTGTTCATAGCGACCCCGGATGTAGTATCGCCTCATAGAGATTCGCTGGCGAACGGTTCGCCAACATCTCTAGTTATCAGGCATCAACTCACTTGCAATCAGCCTGAAGAGAGCAGCCGACCATCGGTTTCATACTGACATCTGACGCATGCACCACCCACTTTTTACTATATCCAGAGTGAGCATCACTAAGGGGCCAAAAACATGTTTACTATAACAGTAGTTTTATTATATCAGAGTTTACTATACCATGGACTTATAATGGAGATTGAACCTGCAGAGGTAGTTTACTATACCAAAATGTTTACTGTAATGAGATTATACTGTATATATTTTTGTTGTTACATATATAAACTGTTTAAAACACATTAAAAGCACATTGAAAATAACAAAACAGGCTTTGTGTGGAGGGAGGAGCGTCATGACGTGAGGACGTGAGCTCTGTGCCCGCCCACGTACCGAGTCAAGCCAGCAGAGCGTGGTATCTGGCGTCTCCATGCGCTAAGAGGGACGCCGATAGTAGCTGGTAGCCGCGGACACTGAATCAGCCTAAGCAGAAGGTCCCGCCGGCTTTACCCACATACGGGACATTGTGGAAAGCGGCTGGCCGGGGAGGCTGTCGGAGGAGAGCCGTTGCCGCTATCGCAACTGAGGCGGACGAGTCTCTTCCTGGAGGAGTGACTTGCTGAGCCAACTCTTTTTTTCCTGTCCCACCTCGGAACTCCGGAGGCTCAGGAGGAGAAAGGAGAGGAGGAGAACGTTTGCCGGAGGTAGGCGCCTTAAACACTGAAGGACTGCCGGCCCCCATTCAGTTCCCCCATCGGGTATTAAAGACACAGAGGGAGGGGAGTACTCCTGGTGAGAAACGGCTCCCCTCTGGAAGATCCTGCGAGCTGGTTCCTTTGCTGCTACCTGGAGGGCTGGGACAGTCAGAGGGATCAGGGACCTGAACTCCTGCCCACAGACTCTGGACCCTTTTCACTGGGTAAGTCCCAATAGATTGGGAACTGGTCAGCCGGCCACTTTCAACTATGGCAGGGGGCACCAAGAAAAGGGGCACGGAACTCAGTACCGGAACTGCGGGAAACGCTGGGGCTAGTGCGCCCAAGACACCACAGAGGGCAGCAGCTGACTTTTTTGCTCCTGGAGCGGCAAATAGCCCACGTGAAAAGGCTGCTGAGAAGATTATACAGCCTGAACCTAGCGGTTCACCACAGATCCTGTCAGGCAAAAAATCTGCAAGTCTGGAGGAAGTTTGGGCCTTCTTGAAGACCCTTCCTACGAAACAAAATATAAGTGAGCAGACGGAGCAGATCCTTGCAGCCACACAAGCTGAAGTAGCTGGCGTAAGAGAGGAGTTAATGGCCGCCAAAACTAGAATAGAAATGTTAGAGGCGGAATCTCGTGAACTTAAAACTGCTATAGTGGAGCTCCAGCAGCACAAAAGCAATCAGGTGAAGCTCAATAGAGTCCTGTGCACCCAGACGGAGGATACACAGAATCGCTCACGTAGGCAAAATATCTGGATTAAGGGGATCCAGGAGTCAGTGGGCGCAGAGGATCTACAGAGGACAGCCCAGGGTATTTTCAATAGGATCTTGCAAAGACCTGAAGAGCAAGGGGTGTTAATTGACAGGATACATCGAGCACTGAGGCCGGCGCCAAAAACAGGGGAAAAAGCCAGAGACGTGATCTGCCGCTTACACTACTACGCTGAAAAAGAGGCTATTATGGCTGCAGCCTGGAAAAATCCAGAGATATCCTTAGAGGGGAAACCAATTCAACTATTTCAGGATCTGGCGACTTCAACGCTCCAGCAGAGAAGAGCTTTGAGGCCCCTGATACAGGCCCTACAGAGGGAGGGTGTGAGGTACAGGTGGGGACACCCATTCTCCCTGAACATCAAGAAGGGGGCGATATTATTTGCCCTAAGGGATCCGGAGGAACTTCCAGATTTATCTAGGGCATTGAACATTCCTGCGGTAGAACTACCAGACTGGGACCCTGAGGGTATCTTTTTGGGTAAGACGCGGAAACTCCGCTGAAGAGTCTCTTATGATATCTATGACTGCTGTGATAGAGGGATCCTTTAAAGGAGCCCTGCCTTTTCTCTGAGTGGCATATTGCTTTGTTTTGCCCAGGGGGGTAGAGGATTCTCTGTATGATTGTTATATGGTCCCAGATTTTACAAGAATAACTTATGGGTGTACTGAGAGACTTGGATAAGAAGAATCTGGCAAGTCCTGTGATTTAGATAAATGAGTAATACCAATATGTGACTTCGCGGTCTCAGTGGGGGATGGGGGAGGGAGGGGTGAGGAGGGACTGGGGGTGGCACTGTTATAGGGTTATTTAAGGGTTTTGATGTACTGTAAAATTGTATGTGTTTCTGTTTTCTACGGATGCAATGTTAGGTTATACATGGTGTATGGAAAGAATATTGTGTGGGTGGGCCTTGGGGGAGGGCCTGGGGGGCCCCCTCCCAACTCGCACCCTAGAAGAGGGGTATTGGGGAAGGTGGTGATGTTGCATGGTTTTGGTCCTCATGGAGAAGATTTATATGATTAAAACGAGAAAATTGGGTAGAAGGGACTGCACTTGTAAATTATGTGTATTGCTAATATATGATTGATGTGTTTCTTGAAAAGAGAAATAGAAGAGGGGGGTTGGCACACTTAAAAAGATCACTAAATGATGGGTGTAATGCAATACTTAGTGTGTTTTTTATAGTATAAGGTATTGAAAGAATGTCACATGGAATAAAGAATCACGAGGGCGTGAGGCACATACGTGTAGGCATTGGGGGGTTTCGTGGGGGCGCCCGGGTGGTTTCTCACCCAGGTTGCCCCACTGGAGAAGATGGGGACGGGTCGGGGGGACCCTATTATAGGTCTCTGGGGGGTGGGATGTGGGGGGGGGGCGATTAAGGGGCGGGGATGATGCAATGTGGTGGGGGGTGATGGCCTTGGTGCCCTCCCCCCCCGCACCGCCTCTATTATAAAGCAACACTAGGGTGTCACGATTTGACCTAGGGAATGGAGCTCAATATCGGTTTTGGGATGCCAGGTATTATATTTGTGGTGATACGTGTAAATATAGACGTGGGGCCTCTCTCCTCGGACCTGTCTATGTTCTGGAGACCGTGGGGTGAGAAATTAGAGAAAGGGTGCACTCAAGGGGATTGGAATGAATAGATGACTCGGATTGGGGGGGGGGGGGGCGCTCAGGACTTCGTTGTGATGACTCAACCTCCTGATGGGCAAGATGCCCAAAAAAAGGGAGTAAACAACTTTCCCGAATGAGAAGAAATCTCCACATCCCCCTGGGAGGGATGAGTGGACGAGGTCCACTACGACTCTATAGGCTGATGGTTCAGCCTGTTTTTATCTCGATCTTTGTTTTGCTTTCTAACACTAGTTTCTTTCTTTCCTTTTCTTTTCCTGCTCCTCAGTCTGCTTCCCTGATCCCTGAAGAGGGTGGAGGGGTAAAAAGATACACCTGGTGCCTAGAACAGAGGGTAAAAGAGCTGCTTTATGTCCCTACTTAGGATGTTTTCCCTTAATGTCCATGGCCTAAATATACCCGAAAAAAGATCGATTTTATTGCAGCAGCTACACAAATTACAAAATCAGGTTGCTTTCCTGCAAGAAACCCATCTCAGAGGGGATCAGCACCCTAGGATTACCAATAGGAGATTCCCTGTCGCAATATATAGTAACAATCCTGTCTCCAAAACTAGCGGAGTAGCAATAATATTAGCGGGTAGCGTTCGGATTGAAGAAATGGAGGTATGTAGAGATCAACAGGGTAGATTCTTGACGATTAAGGTACTCATTAACTCACGTAGAATGACCCTGGGGGTGGTATATGCACCAAATTCGGGACAAGTGGGATTTTTGGAACAATTTCTAATTAAGGTAGATGAATTCGCTGAAGGGGCAGTGGTAGTAGCAGGAGACCTAAATCTGGTGTTGGACCCATCCTTGGACTCTTCCTCGGGGAGATCCTCTCTCTCTCAGGGAGCGAGATACAGAAGGCCAAGCGAGCTTTGATTAAGAGGCAATTAGTAGATATCTGGCGTATTCAGCATCCGGCAACCAGGGACTATACTTTTTACTCAAATCCCCATAACTCCTACTCACGGATAGACTATTTTTTAATCTCACACAATTTACTATCGGAGGAAATCAGCTCTACGATTGAACCCTCGTCAATTTCTTTATCATTCCCCTATTAAGCTACAAATTGGATATAGGGCGGTGGGCCATGGTCCCTGGAGCTGGAAGCTGAATGATTCCCTGTTAAAAAATGAGGAGATAGCAGGTAGAATATCGAGGGAACTAGAGACCTACTTTAAGGAGAACTCTGAAGAGGGAATTTCTCCAGTGGTACTCTGGGAGGCACATAAAGTGGTAATAAGGGGGATACTGATAAGGGAGGGTAGTAGATTGAAAAAAGAACGAGACGGAGAGATTAGAACCTGTCTGGTGGATATTGAAAGATTAGAGGCCTTGCATAAAAATACGTTGGCTAAAGATAAGTTAGAGGAGCTTTCCCTGAAGAGAGAGAGGCTTAATGGTATCCTTTTTTCAAGGCATCTAGATGTTGGAGGAATTTTTATGAGTTTGGGAACAAGGGAGGAAGACTCCTAGCGAGGACGTTAAAACAACAACAGAGATCCAACTATGTCCAGTATTCGTGCGACTCTCAGGGTCGAAAACATTATAGGGATGAGTCCCTCACTCGTATGTTTGGTACTTTCTATGAGAAGCTGTATAAAATAGAGGAGGACCCCCGGGGAGGTAGGGAGAGTATGGAGGAGTATGTGGCAGCCTCGGGCATGGATAAATAGGACCCGCTAGACAAATAGCATGGAGGAATTGATTACGATAGAGGAGCTCCTGGGGGCAGTGGGGAAGATGGCGGGGGGGAAGGCACCGGGTCCGGACGGCTTCTCCCTTGAATACTACAGAAAATATAAAGATATTCTGGCCCCTTACTGGGTGAGGGCTTTGAATGCCCTCTGTGCAGAAGAGGGTGCTCAGAGGAGATTGGGGCGGGATTCTTTGGTCTCTCATATTTCTGTGTTTCTGAAGGAGGGGAAGGATCCTGCCTCCTGTTCAGGATACAGACCTATATCCCTAATTAATATAGATTTAAAGGTCAATTGGGGTAAAGAGGCGCCCTGGTTGAAATAAAAGCGTCTAAAAACAGCTTAAAAACAAAAAGATAATATGAGGTGGCTTACCTCAATAACGAAATCTTTGTCTGTAACAAAAGATTTTTATTAGGGAGGCTCCCTATGCTGTATCTACCCAGTCATTTGGCACTTTTATTGGCCTGATGAAGTGGGCTCAGACCTGCGAAACGCGTTGCCCGTGCTAAATAAAAATCTTTTGTTACAGACAAAGATTTCGTTATTGAGGTAAGCCACCTCATATTATCTTTTTGTTTTTAAGCTGTTTTTAGACGCTTTTATTTCAACCAGGGCGCCTCTTTACCCCAATTGTGCTTAGTTCACCCCCACACACTCAGTGTTTGAGTTGTGGTGACAGATCACCTGTGGGTCCACCACAGTGGATACCTGTCCCTGTTTTTCCAAGGAGAGCGACCACATCCAGGTCCCAGCTGGGACAACCCCGAGTGGAGTCGGGTTCATGGTCTCCACCTGCTTCTTACGGTCGGTTGCCCTTTGCAACCCCCCTTTGTGAGTAGTATTCCTTTTAATTCCATTCTTTATTGTACACAGACATACTACACCATTGGGCTCCCGTTTTTGTCTCCTATATTTTTTCTCTGCAAGGTGCCGAGACACCCCCACTGCATTCCGTTAGATTTAAAGGTGTTTGCGAAGATCTTGGCAAATAGAATGTCGGGGTGTATGGGTGACCTAGTGCATTTCGATCAGGTGGGGTTTATACAGGGGAGAGAGGCACGGGATAATACGATTTGTACGGTGGACATAACCCAGTGGGTAGAATCCTCACCTGGCCCTGTGGTTTTACTATCTACAGACGCTGAAAAAGCGTTTGACAGGGTCAGGTGGGGATTCATTGAAGTAGTTTTAAGGCATATAGGCTTGGGGAAAAACATGCGCTCATGGATAATGGCGATGTATAGAGACCTTTCGGCTAGGATCAAGGTAAATGGGACACTTTCCTCTCCCATTGAGATAAAAAACGGTACCCGACAGGGCTGCCCCCTGTCCTCCCTGATCTTCGCCCTCACTCTGGAACCATTCTTAAGAACGATAAGAAAAAATATAGACGTTTCAGGGGTGAAAATAAGACAGACAGAGCACAAGGTCGCTGCTTATGCGGACGACCTTTTGTTTTATATAACGAAGCCAAGACTGACCTTACCCAATCTTTTCAAGGCCTTTGACGAATTTGGAATAGTCTCCAATCTGAAAATAAACTGGGATAAGTGCGAAGCTCTTGCACTTGGTATTAAAAATGAGGAGTGGGTGGGATTAAAGGAAAATTTCCCGTTCAAGTGGACTGAAAGCTCCTTGAAATACTTGGGTATAAGATTGGCTTCTAGTTTATTGGAAACAGTAAAACTGAATTATAACTCGCTTTTGGGTATCTTAAGGAAGGACATAGAGAAGTGGGGTAAGCTGAGGTTGTCCTGGTTTGGGAGGATTAACACATTGAAGATGAATATTATGCCGAGGCTGTTGTATCTCTTCCAGGCTCTTCCGCCCCCTCCTAGGGGCTATTTAGAAGAGGTTAATAAAATGTTAATGAACTTTGTGTGGCAGGCAAAAAAGGCAAGAATAAAGCGCTCTCTCCTAACCCAACCAAAAAGTAAGGGTGGGTTGGCAGTCCCGGACCCTCATAGATATTATAAAGCGGCTTTCCTTACCAGAATTATTGATTGGAATAAGAACAAAGATTCCAAGCAATGGGTCTCCTTGGAACAAGACGTTATGGAGGAGCCTATAGAAGTTGCCCCCTGGCTCCCCTATATCCCGAAATGCCATCCATCAGCGGGGATACTAATAGAACATACACTTAAAGTTTTTAAAAAATTAGATAAAAAGATTTCACCTCGCCCCTCTCCGTTGATGCCAATTTTGGGGAATCAGAAATTTGAACCTGGGATGCAAAAGGGAAATTATAAACAGTGGAGAGGGGGGGGGGGGGGGGGGGAAGATTGCAGATTAACACGCTGATTGCAAATAATCAGTGGAAAAGCGAAAGGGAAGTAGTACAAATTCTGCATATTGAGAGGGTAGACTCTTGGAGCTTAAATCAGTTCAGACACTTCCTCCTCTCGTTGGGCAATAAGGAACAACTCTTAAGGAGCTTAACACAATTTGAAAAACTTTGTATTGAAAAAAGGCCAAGCGAAAGGTACTTTGGCAAGAATATACACATATTTGGCGGAAGGAATAGAAGGGACTCAGATGTATAGGAATAAATGGGAGCGAGATTTTGGTAAAACATTGTCGTCAGCCCACTGGAATAGGATAATTAAAATGTCATGTGGGGCTTCCGTGTCTACTAGAATACAAGAGTCAGGTTATAAGATTATGACGCGTTGGTACTACACACCAGCGAAACTTGGCAAGATGTGTGGTGCTGATCCCCTCTGTTGGAGATGCAGTGTAGAAAGGGGAGATCTGCTGCATATATTATGGAGCTGTAGAAAACTCCATCCTTTTTGGAGAGTAGTTAAACATCTAATTTGGAAGATAGCTGAGATCCCAGTATCGGAGGAAGCCGGTGTATACCTCCTCCACCTCAGCGACATAGACCTAAAACAATATAGGGGCTCATTAGGTATGCATATGATAAATGCGGCAAGGATTGTAATCTGTCGAAACTGGAAATCACAGATGGGCCCTGCAATTCGGGAGTGACTGAATGAGATAGATTACATACAGAAAATGGAGGAGCTCTCATGTATAATATATGGGAGAGAGACATGAAGGTGGGATAAATGGATTGAGTTTAAGGGCTCAGTGGAATATCAGGACCTTAAAATAAGAGAGATGGAGGAGATATATAGCTCCTTGGGCCTGGACGGGGAATAGGACTCCTGGGTGAATGGGACTTACAAGGGATGGTGGCACCTAATTACAAGGATTTAGGCAGAGGGACAGGAACCTTTTTTCTGTATTTATCTCTGTGGGATGTGTCTCTCCTTCACACCTCTGTCTTTTGTCTTTCTCTCTTGTTGTTTTCTCTTTTCCCTTTGCTTTCCTAAAAGGTGGGGCTCCGTCTCTTCCGCCCTCCCCCTCCCTTATAGAGTCTAGTTAGATATGGCTTGACGTGGGGCTTGGGCACAGGGGAAAGGGGCCAAGCGTGATGTTATTGGGTGGGGGGGGGGGGGTTATGGAGTCCTGGGGTTCACTTTAGCTTTTGAAATGTATTTAATGTAAAGGAGTTAATGGATTGAGGTGTTTGTACTTGTGTACTCTTGAAGGTAACAATTTTTCTATGTACTTTTTTGGAAAAAAAAAATGTCTTTGAATAAAATAAAGAATAAAAAAAAAAAAAAAGAAAAAAAAAAGAAAATAACATAACCTTGTTTTGTACTACATGTCCAATACAAACAATTTCAATTTTCAAACAGAATCTGTTTGTTAATAGGGGACCACCAGCTAAAAAATGAATGAAGCTTAGGCTTACTCTGAAGTTCAAAATGCAGTACTACACATCATTGATACAACTGGTAACAAATCCAGTTTATGAAAGAACTAAAGATTATAAATGATGTTTTCTGCAGCACAATTACTTCAGTGACAGAAGATTTTAATTTTACTCTGTCTAATGAGAGGTATAGTAGTGATTCGTGTATTGTAAGAACTGAATGCTGAATGCAAGTTACACCCAGGAGCTAACTCTATCCTTACTTCTGTACATCAAGACAAGCCGGGCACTGTCACCTTAATTGCTTTATTTCCTCTTGTTGCTATGCGAGTATACAGGCATCATACAAATGATACGTCACATCTAGCCATACAGTATTGATTAAATCAAACCTTCATAGATGGTGGTGCCAGGATGCTGGGGACGATGGTGACCAGGGGAAAGAAGGACGGCACAACAGCCGTTTCACGCCTAGCTGGCGTTTGCTCACGTGTGTGTCCTGTACAAAGACGGCGCCGCGCGGCTTCCTGATACCAGTATGTAAGCCGCGCCCCCCGCCGCACGTCATTGGATAGTGGAGTTGGGATCAGTGAGGTCAGAAGTGAGGGGGCGTGGACCCGCCATGTGATACATATAAACAAGGGCGAGCATTGGCTGCTGCGTACACCTAAGCAGCTGATTGGTGAGAACTCCGTTTGTAGTGTGCATTCTGTTAAACATTTGTGACTGGTGGCAGCTGCAACAGCTATGTGTATACATTGGGCTTGATTCACAAAGCGGTGCTAACCTACTTAGCACGTCTAAAGTCTTTAGACGCACTAACCAGGGTGCTAAGTAGGTTAGCACCGGATTTCTCAATCAGATCGCACGCTAACTTTGCGCGCGTAAAGTTTTACGCGAGCAAGGTTTTACGCGCGCTAAGTCCCATAGGCTTTAATGGGCACTTTGCGCGGAGCGCCCTGCACTCTGTGCAGTACGCACGTAAAGTTTTACGCGCATAAAGTTTTGCGCGCGTAAAGTTTTATGTGCGAAAAGCTTGTTTAGACGTGCTAAGGGGGTTTTTACAGGCGTGCTAACAGTTAGCACCGCTTTGTGAATCAAGCCCATTATGTGCTAGATGAAAAATATGAAATGCATTTTACAAACTTGTGAAATTGATCATAATCATAATTCGGAAGCAAACTACATAAAATATTGGAAAGTGCTTAGTGCTTAGTGCATAGTGCTGCAATTCTAGGCTAGGAGTTAGGCAGAGGTGTATATGCCTGTCGCTGCATATACCAACAAAGTGCATTCTGGCTTTCCAATATTTTTGTTGCCTCCCCTTCGGGGGGCATATATTATTTAATGTATCTAAAATGTATATTTATTACAATACAAAAACTCCAAAACGGAAACCTGACCCCAAAAGAAAAAAACCCCATTAAACAACCGGGGGATAAACAGCGTATCCTAAGAAACTCGTAGGGGCATATTTCCCCATAATTGCCGTAGGATGCCACTACTAATCCCTTTTATTTCTTTATATTTGAGTTTAGATTTTTGAATTTTAAGAATGAACAATAGCCCATTCCATAATTCCATACAGCTTATAAGGAAAAGGGGGGGAGCCAGGGGCCATGGAGTTTCAGGACCTGTTAAGGTAGAGGGATCTCATAGAGGGTCCACAAGGTCATGGAGGTGACTGAAACCTAGTATAAAATGGGAACAAGAAAAGAAGGAGATGTCAAGGCTGGTATGGGGGCGGAGGCAGGAGCAGAGGTGGAGGGGGGGGGGGGGGGGGCAGGGGCTACCCCGCATCCCAGCCCACTGAAGTAGGGCAACCCTTCTTACCCCTGGTCACCATCGTCCCCAGCATCCTGGCACCACCATCTATGAAGGTTTGATTTAATCAATACTGTATGGCAGATGTGACGTATCATTTGTATGATGCCTGTATACTCGCATAGCAACAAGAGGAAATAAAGCAATTAAGGTGACAGTGTTCGGCTTGTTTTGATGTACAGAAGTTTTTGTTGAATGTTTTCCGCCCATTAATCTCCGTCTGCACGTCACTTAGCTAGCCCGAAGAAGCTACCATACAAGGTGCACTCACAGAGTGTGATTTTTTTGAATCTGCACAAGTGCGGACTGGTTCCCCTTTTACCTTAAAAGATATATCTTTGAGTGCCGAGTGTTTTTCAGCCTATTGTGTACCTAACTCTATCCTTATACATTGGGCCTGATTTAATGCAAACTTGAAGCAAAAAAAAAATATAAAGAATTGTATGTGTAGTATTGATAATGAATAGAACATTAGTAGTAAAGAGAATATTCTCTTATTTTTTATTTTCAGTTATATAGTTTTTTTTTACTTTAGAACATTGCATCATTCTGTTATATTTGTATAACAAGCCATAATCTGTATTTTAAAGTATAAAACAGAGCAGAGCTACTTCCAGTTTCAGCGCCAAGCGAGATGGCAGCTTGAGCAAGCTCCTTTACAGCCTCCCCCGCTGTGCAATAACTACTTCGCTAACCCCTGCCACATCAGCCTGCATGTCTGAAATTCCAGAGCCTGTCATCGTGGATCAGTATGTTACCAGGGCTAAGGAGAAGGAAAAGCAGATGCCGAGCACAGGAAAGTCAGGCCCTAAAACAACAACTAGGATAGTAGGTGCTGAGACTGAACCAGAGGCCTTGGATAATGACACAGAGGTCAGTCTGCAACCAGGTCAGACTTTTGACTGTGATTTAGTGGCACATGAATCACAGACTTTTGACTGTGATTCAGTGGTATATATATATATATATATATATATATATATATATATATATATATATATATATATATATATATATATATATATATATATATATATATATATATATATATATATATATATAGCGCCTGAGGTCAGCTGCCGCTGCACACAGGCTCCGCAACTTTTTATTTTCTTTTACTTTTCTGTTACTTTTTCATCACCTTTTGTTTGCTTCTTGTGGTAGTTAGATTAGTTTTAGTTATTTTAGTTTAGCTAGTTTTGCACTGGACTGCGCTAAGGACATCCAGTAAGGCACTCACACAGCCACCCACGTGGAGAGCCCGGCAAGCTTGAGCGGTAGCAACTCCGCTCCACTCCGGTCTCCCGTCAGGAGACATCCGGCTCTCAATTGCTGGCACCTGACGCGCACACGATCCCAGAGCGCCGACTCTACGGTTCCCTGCTCCGAGCCAGCGGCTCTGTCTCCACCGCTACTGCTACTGCTCCAACCCAACCTGGTCTCAGTCTCCAGATGTTTCCCAGCTGCTTCCACGGGTTGGCCGCCTCCAAGGATCCCAGGGTCTTCTCCCAGCGCTCCTGCCTTAGACTCGACTGGCACCGCCAGTTTTCCCCATGGAGGTTTTTCCCACGGACTCCAGTGGAGGGCCCTGCTGGGTTTTTCCCACGGTCTACAGTCTCCTCACCAGCGCTCCTGCCTAAGACCTCGGTGAGCCCTACCGGTTTCCCACAGTCTGCGTGACGGACCTCGGCGGGCCCTGCCTGAAACTGCACCCGACTTCTTCTGCTGCAGCTACATACAGGTACGAACCAGAGGCTACCATACCCAGCTGCAGGGCCCTGCTGCTTCTGGTGTTGCATGCCGCTGGGCCTTGCGACTCCTGGGGTCGACTGCCCCTGCTGCTCTGCAAAACTGCCCAGCGTACCAACCTAGTAACCTGTGTTCTGCTGATGCAAACCAGTTTGCTGCACTGCCTGGTGCTCTGCCATGAACTAGCTGGCAAGCTTACTGTATCTGCCCACGTGCTCTACGCCTGCTACTCTGCACGTTCTCAACCTGTATGTCTTTATGCTGCTGCTGGGTGCTCCGAACTGTTGTCCTTTTTATGCTGCTTCCTGCAATGTACAAGTCTTGATCTTCCTTTTGTCATACTATATAGCCACAGACTGTTACAACTTTTTGCTTGTTACAACATTTTTGTGCCATTCTGTTCAGCCTGCGCAATTCACCCCTCGCCTGCTATCCCCAAGCCCATCGCCATGACCACAATCACAGGAACCACCAAGCTATTGCACACCCCTCGCATAGCATATTCCAGGGTGCAGCTCATCCAATGGGAACATTGCGGGGCCCCCCAGCTAGGGAACGGGAACCTATTTAACTCAGTCTTGAGTCTCATCCAGCAAATTTCCAGCTCTCCCTCAGGGGTTTGCGGTGACCAGCGACAACGGGGCTGTCGGGCGGGCGTCCAAGTAAGGAAAAAGAGCCTGCGATCAGCCATCCTCTCGGCCCTCCTAGGCAATGTCCGCTCCCTCCCAAATAAGCTGGATGAACTCCGTCTCCTCAGCGACAAGCGGGAGATCAGTGGAAACACCCCTGTACTCTGCTTCACAGAGACCTGGCTGCATGAGGACATTCCAGACAATGCCCTATCTCTCCCGGGCTTCAACCTCATCCGGGCAGACCATGACCACTCTCTCTCAGGCAAAAGGAAAGGAAGGGGGGTTTGATTTTACATCAACTCCACATGGTGTCCGAACACATCACTTTTAACCAGGAAGTGTACCCCCGAACTTGAGCTCCTACTTGTCAACTGTACGCCTATCTACTCACCCAGAGAGTTCTCATCCTACGTCCTCGCGGGGGTTTACATCCCACCAGATGCTGATGTTATCACACAGTGGGAGATGACCCTTCCGGACTCTTTGTTTATTGTAATGGGTGACATCAACAAAGCCATTCTCCGTCGTGAGCTGCCACGTTTCCATCAGCACATTACCTCCCCCACCAGAAAGGACAGCACACTGGATCACTGTTATACGATCCTGAAAGACTCCTACAAAGCAATCTCACGGGCCGCACTAGGTTCATCCGATCACAACCTCATCCACCTGATTCCCACCTGTAGGAGACGTTTGGAAGCAACAAAACCAATTCTCAAATCTGTGAAAGTGTGGTCAAACGAGGCAAAAAAACAACTTCAGGCCTGTTTTGAAAGCACAGACTGGAGGGCACAGACTGGAGGGCTCTGGAATCACCCAACCTGGACGAATGGGCAGACACTGTCACTTCCTACATTCTGTGAGGAAGCCTGCATTCCCTCAAAGTCCTTCAGGGTCTATCCGAATAATAAACTTTGGTTCTCGAACAAGCTACGGAAGCTGCGAAAGCAGAAAGAAGCTGCACATAAGTCCGGCTCCATGGAGGACTTCAGAATAGCAAAGAACTCCCTCAACAAAGAGCTGCGAGTCGCTAAAAGTGAATATGCAGATAAGATTAAGAAGAACCTCAACTCAAACGACCCACGGGCTGTTTGGAAGGGGCTCAAGGCGGCCACAAATTACAAACCTCCCCCTCTCCACGCAACATCAAGCACTGAGCTAGTTGAGGAACTGAGCAGCTTCTTTTACAGGTTTGAGGACCTGACAGAACAGCAGAGGTATCGGGCTCCCCCCGCCGCCCTCTTTTCAAGCCCGAGCTCCCCCTCCCCAGCAGTTGGTGAGGCTGAGGTCCTGCGTCACCTGTCCACACTGAACGCGAGAAAAGCCTCGGGTCCGGACGGGGTGTCCCCAGCCTGCCTGAGAACCTGTTCGCGGCAGCTGGCCCCTATCCTCACTTCCATATACTCCAAGTCCCTGAATGATGGCAAGGTTCCAACCTGCTTTAAAAAGTCCACCATTATCCCTGTTCCAAAAAAACAAGGAGTCTCAGACCTTAACAATTTCAGACCTGTGGCCCTCACTTCTGTCGTTATGAAAACCTTTGAGAAAGTGATCCTATCCCTCCTTAAGAACTCCACACCTCACTGTCTGGATCTGCTCCAATTTGCATACAGAACTAATAGGTCCACAGATGATGCTATCAATATATGCCTGGTCTTCTGAGAGACCAAGATGGCGCCTGTGCGGGGCGCCTCGGTCGCATGGCTCCTGGCATTTTGTAAATAATTGTTGGAAATAGTCTAGCAGTAGTTTAGTTTTTAGCAGTATTTTAGTAGTTTAGTCTTAGCTTTAGTTGGAGTCCACTCACCTCGTGACGGATCCAGCGCGGTCCGCGCATCGCCCCACAGAGGTCCCACGCCGACCCGATATCTGGCTTCTGCTCCTGCTCCCGCTGCCGCATCGGTCCTTCGCTTCTGGCCCGATGGCTGCCACTGCTCTGCTCCTGGTTCTCAGCTCTCGGCAGCTTCGGCAGACACACGGATCCCTGGTCGCCTCTGATGCTCAGCTCCTGCCGCCTCCGATGCTCAGCTCCTGCTCCGGCTGCTAACCTACGGCCTCTTCTCTCTCGTGGGCCGAATCAGCCACGGAATTCCGTCCTGCCTCCTGCCGTCTCCCTATCTCCGCTGCGGATGGTCTCCTCCTGCCGCCTTTTCTCTGCTGGGGTTCCTCTGCCGCCATCTCTCTGCCCCACGAAGCATAGGAGGTCGGCCTCTGGACACGTGGACACCAGGCCTTACCGTCCCGGGCAGCATCCGTCACTACCACCACTCTGAACGGCCCCTCTGGCTCCAGCCACCCCCAGACAGACCGGCTGCGGGGTCTCTCCGCCGCCATCCCTCCTCCCCAGGAAGCAAAGAAAGTCGGCCTGTGGGCTTGTTGCCACCAGGCCCCATCGTCCCGGGCAGCATCCGTCTCTGCCAACACTCTGATCGGCCCGCTGCCCCCAGCCACCCCCAGACAGACCAGGTTCTCTGGCCAGCAGCGTCACCTCAGCACCCAGTGGACTGTGATCACAGACCTGCATTCGGAAATGGTGAGCTGCACTCTGGAACGGTCAGCTACAATCTTTCTTGCCTCCCTGCACATTGGAGTACCTTCACCCGCTGAGCTTATTCTGTCTGCCACCCTGCACCCCAGCCTACCACCCATGCCTGTACTGTACTACTGCATCTTGAACTTCCACTGCCACCCTGCACCCCAGTCTACCTACCCACGCCTGTACTGATCTTGTATCTTGTACTTCCAGTGTGCCTACACTGTATGCTACTTGAACTTCCACTGTGCCTGCACTGCATGCTTCTACTACTATTGTGCCTGTTCTGTATGCCACTGCACCCCAGAAACACCTTTGTGCCTGCACTGTATGCCACTGCACCCCAGAAACACCTTTGTGCCTGCACTGTATGCCTCTGCACCTCTGACCGCTACCGGGCCTATACTGTATGCCTCTGCACCTCAGAACACTATCGTGCACACACTGCAGGTACTGTAAGCCACTGCAACTCAGAACACTTTTGGGCCTGTACTGCACACCACTGCACCTCGAAATACTATTGTGCCTCTACTGTATGCCACTGCATCTCACAACGCTATTGTGCCTGTACTGTATGCCATTGCTCACTGCCCGTCTCTCCGAGATCCTCCACCAGACTATTAGACTACGCTAGGCCCCGCTGTCTTGCTCCACACTACCACGATCACCCCTGCACTGAACCCAAATACCACCCTCTACAGAGGTACCTGGGTCATGGGCACAGAACGGACACAAAATATAGCCACCATATCCATAGAGGCCCTCCTAAATTGGGAACCCCCAGACAGCCCTAGGCCTCCATGGGGCTCCCCCCTGTGGGATGCTGTCACCGCCCACATCCAATACCTCGTCTCCAAGCGAGCTCCGTACAAACGCCACCACAGAGGTAGGAGAGCTGGGGCCCAGGTCCGACTCAAAAGAAAAGGACTTCGCACTCCCGTCCCTGCCATCCTACTTGCAAACGTCTGCTCACTCCCCAACAAAATGGACGAGCTGCTCCTCCGACTCGGTAGCAAACCCCAGATCAGCAAGAACACCCCTGTTCTCTGTTTCACTGAGACCTGGCTGTGTGACAGCACCCCCGACAACTCTCTACACGTACCAGGCTACAACCTCCTACGAGCAGACCGTGACGCAGTCCTCTCCGGGAAAACGAGAGGTGGTGGTATCTGCTTTTACATCAACAGCTCCTGGTGCTCCAACATCACCACTCTCAACAAGACCTGCACCCCAGATGTTGAGTTTCTGGCCATAAACTGCAGGCCTAAATACTCCCCCAGGGAGTTCTCTTCCCTTGTCCTCGTTGGGGTCTACATCCCTCCCGACGCATGCTCCAAGTCTGTGCTGCAAGCCCTCACCGACTGTATCTCGCAGTGGGAAACATCCCTCCCGGAGGCTCTGTTCATCATCCTGGGCGACTTTAACAAAGCGAACCTACATCAGGAGATGCCCCGCTACAAGCAGCACATAACCTGCCCCACCAGAAACGGTAACACCCTGGACCACTGCTACACGGTCCATAAGAGTGCATACAAGGCCACCCAAGGTGCCCCTCTGGGAAACTGCGACCATAACACGATCCACCTGATCCCCACTTATAGGAGGCTCCTGGAGACCTCTAAGCCCACCGTCAAAACCATCAAAAAATGGACAGCAGAGGCAAAACTGAAACTCCAGGCTTGCTTTGATACCACCGACTGGTCAACCCTGGAGGCACCTTCCCTCGATGAATGGGCCGAGAATGTCACCTCCTACATCAGCTTCTGCGAAGAAGCATGTATTCCATCCAAGACCTTCAGGGTCTTCCCCAACAATAAGCCTTGGTTCAACGACAAGCTCCGCCGACTTCGGAAATGCAAGGAGGTAGCGCACAAGTCTGGCTCCCCTGATAAATACAGAGAGGCCAAGTATGCCCTGAAGAAAGAACTGCGAGCAGCAAAGAGGGCCTGCTCCGACAAACTGGGGCTCTACCTCCAATCAAACAATACTCGGGAGATATGGAAGGGCATGAGAGCAGCCACGAACTTCAAGCCTGTAGGTAATGGGGTGGGGGTGTCTCAACACCCTGTGGAGAAGAATATAGGAGACAAAAAGGGAGCCCAATAGTGTAGTATGTCAATGTGGAAATGGATAATGAAGAATGAAAAATTACTATTCACAAAAGGGGGTTGCAAGGGCAACCGACCATATGAAGCAGGTGGAGACCATAAACCCGACTCCACTCGGGGTAGTCCCAGCCGGGACCTGGATGTGGTCACTCTCCTTGGATAAAGAAGGGACAGTCGTCCACTGTGGTGGGAACCACTAGTGGTCTGTCGCCACCCCTCAAACACTGCGTGAGTGGGGGTAAACTAAGCACAACAGGAATAAAGAGGCGCCCTGGTTGAAATAAAAACGTCTAAAAACAGCTTAAAACAAAAAAAGGATATGAGGTGGCTTACCTCAATGACGAAACCTTTGTGTATCACAAAAGATTTTTATTTAGCACAAGCAGCACAGGCAACGCGTTTTGCGGGCCTGAGCCCGCTTCATCAGGTCAATAAAAAGTTCCTACAAAAGTAAAAGGAGCTCCTCAATATAACATATCTACCACACTAAGCAATAGTGAAATAAACATTTACCGTATTTCGCGCCGTATAAGACGCTCCGGAATATAAGACGCACCCAGGTTTAGAGGGCAAAAACCAGAGAAAAAAAAGATATATACTAAACCTGGTGCGTCCATATTCCAGGAGAGTCTTGTACATGTTACCCCTCAAATGTTGTCCTCCTGTGTCCCATTGTCTCCCCATGTGTCCTCTGTGTCCCCAATATCTGCCCCATGTGTCCTCTGTGTCACACATGCATGCCCCATGTGTCATTTGTGTGTCCCTCATACATGCTCCATGTGCCCTGTGTCACTCATGCCTGCCCTATATGCTTGCCCTATGTGTTCTCTGTGTCCCCCATACCTGTCCCATGTGTCCTCTGTGGCAATCATGCATGTCCCATGTGTCCTCTGTGTGTCCCTCATGCCTACCCCATGTGCTTGTGTCCCCCATGTGTCACCTATGCATGCCTCACGTGTCCCTCATGTGCCTGTGTCCCCCATGTGTCCCGTGTCACCCATGCCTGCCGTGTCCTCTGTGTCCCTCATGCCTGCCCCATGTGCCTGTGTCCCCCGCATGTGTGTAAATTGTGGCTGCACCCGACCGTTGCCTCTGCCCGCTCCCCATGCCTGTAATGTGTCGGCGTGTGTAATAAGTTCCCTCCCGCTGTGTGGCTGATCTCTGCGTGCCCCGCTAGTGTTTAATATGTCCGCTCCCCCGCCTGCCTCATCTCCCTCCCCCATGTGTTCGCTGGCCCCCCCGGGTGTTAATCTGCAGCGGCTTACCTCTCCGCCATGCCCGCGAGGATTGGAGACCTCCTTCACAGCCGCGCATCTCGCTCTAGTGATCGCCATGTGGTGATTGCGTCATTACCACATGCCGATCACTAGAGCGAGATGTGCGGCTGTGAAGGAGGTCTCCAATCCTCGCGGGCATGGCGGAGAGGTAAGCCGCTGCAGATTAACACCCGGGGGGGCCAGCGAACACATGGGGGAGGGAGATAAGGCAGGCGGGGGAGCGGACATATTAAACACTAGCGGGACACGCAGAGATCAGCCACACAGCGGGAGGGAACTTACCGTATTACACACGCCGACACATTACAGGCATGGGGAGCAGGCAGAGGCATACATCGGGTGCAGCCACACAGGCAGGGAATTCCCGACGTGGCGGCGGGTCGCGGTCCGTATCGGCGGGCGTTTCTAAGTCGGGAATTCCCTGCCTTTGCCGTATAAGACACAGGGACTTTTTCCCCCTATTTTTTGGGGAGAAAAAGTGCGTCTTATACGGCGAAAAATACGGTATGTACTCTATAGTGGCATCATAACAATACAACCGCTGTAGAGGTTAGATTTTGATTCAAAAGTCTAATCGGTCATTTAATTGTTAAACCAATCGGTCGGTGGGTTAGTTACCACTGGGAGGTAGGTATAGGTTGTCTATTTATCCATAGTGGAGATTTCATTATGGTTTCAAAATAGAAGGAGTATATATTTCTACATATGCCATATATAGGGCATATGAGACCTTACATATGAAAAAGGAATCTATAGTCCGCATACCACGGAATTCTATGAAATCGAAAGGACCTTTGTGGCAAAAATAAAATTCTATATATAAAATTCTATATATATCCATATTAGAATATAAAATATCATAAAAGACATGTATAAAAATATAAAAATATAAATTCTAACATATATATGTACATATATATATATATATATATATATACATACACATATATATATATAGTAGCTTCTTTTAGCCTGTGCACATACATATATATTTCATCCAAACAGTACATGTATACATATACAAAGAGACTTGGCCAGTTAACAAAGAGACATGTGTCTAAGTGCACCTTTGCTGGTGACTGACATTTAAAAGTTATCTGGTCAGTGTTCATATAAAACAAAAACTTAGTTGTGCCTAGCTTAGGCAGCAGGGGGAGCGCTCAGTGTAGATATATAAATGTGAACGAGCATATAGTTACTTACCAAATGGATAGGTAGATACAGCATAGGGAGCCTCTATAGGGCGCTCCAAAGAGGTGCAATATATAACTGTTCCTATAATCTCGGCAGCTGCAGCACTGCGCGCTTGCCGAGGGGTAGGGCGGGTACCGAGGGGCGTGGTGACGTCATTCGGCATGACGGCTTCCGCCGGAAGTAGCGGCGCCGCCATTTTGGATATGGGTATTTCCATATATGTCTATAGGGCGCGCCAGTAGTTATATAGACTGGAGAAATAAAAGTATGGGCTTTGTTGCTATCCAGTCACTAGATGGCGACATGGCTCTGATCAGAATGATGTTGAATATAGTGAGGCAGAGTTTAGGAAACATTGGATATACGGTATTAATAACACATTTAGAGGTGTTTGTTAAAATAATGTATAAAGGATAAATTGAGAAAATGGAAGATTAGTTTAATTAAAATAGATTTAAATAAGGTTTAGGTGGAGTGTATTAAGACATTTGTCTCACTATTATATGTGGATTATTGGATTTGTGTTTACGTTCGTGAATTTATTATTGACAGCTCTAAATGGTATATATAATAGTATTACTAATGATATATTAATATCATATATGAATGTATTTTTACACATATAGTTTTTCTAGTATCAGGAAAAAGGGGGGGGGGGGACGGGACGTGGAAGGATAAAGAAAAAAGAGGGGGGGGGGGAGTGGGGGCAAGGAAAGAAAAAAGACGAGAAGGGGGGACAGGGGGTGTGGAGGAGGGAAAATATCGCTGAGGTGATCTGTGGTGGGATGTAGTTGTATGTGAGATATCAAAGTTAATTTGGAATTTGGTTTAATAGTTATGTTCAAGGCACTCATTTAATCCCTCCGGTTTTAGTGTTCTGAGCTTAAAAATCCAGAACATCTCTCTTGCCTGTAGACGGGACATACGGTCTGTTTGGGGAATGGTATCTGTAATGTGTTCAATGGGTATGAACATGAGGAGTTTGGGATCAGAGTCATGGAACTCAGCGAAGTGCCTGGACAGACTGTGTTTGGCGTATGATTTTTTGATATTTCTTCTGTGTTGTCCTAATCTTGCTCTTAGTTGTTGGCTTGTGTGCCCTACATATTGCTTATTGCAGGGACACGTGATGAGATAGATAATGTGTGTGGTACTGCAGCTGAAAGAATAAATGAGGTTAAAGGTTTCTCTAGTAATCGTGCATGTAAAAGAAAGATTACCAGGATGTAAAAATTCACATGCTAGACATTTGGGCGATCTACATCTGTGTATGTCTGGAACAGTATTGGAGTTTGATATGGAAGAGTTAAGGGCTCGGGGTCTGCTAGGAGCTAGAATATTCTTTAAGGTTTTTGCTCTTCTAAAGATTAGTTTTGGCTTCTCCTCTAGTTTTGGATACAAATAAGGGTCCTTAAGCAGGGTTGGCCAATGTTTGTTTATGGCTGATCTAATGTTCTTATCATTTGAACTAAAACGGGTGATGAATGAAGGTTGGTTTACAACAGTATGGTCCTTATTTGTGACTCGTGTCTCTAAAAGTGATTTTTGATCTAAAGATCTTGCTCGTTTTTTGGCTGATTTAATTAAAGGTTTGGGAAACGATCGCTCTAGGAATTTTTTCTCTAGGCTCTCTGCTTGGGCATCGAACACAGATAGGTCGGTACAGTTTTTCCGTATGCGTCTGAATTGACCAAATGGAATGTTAGTCTTCCAAGGCTTGTGGTGCGAACTCCTAAAATGGACATAGGAGTTCGCATCAACTTTTTTAAAAAACGTCTTAGATTTGATGGTATTGTTCTCGATATATAACGTGACATCTAGGAAATCGATGGTTTGTGGATGGGTATTCATGCTAAATGTAAATCCCCAATCATTGTTATTGAAAGAATCAAGGAGTTGGTTTATGGTAGTCGTATCACCTTGCCAGATGAGTATGATGTCATCTATATAACGCCAGTACTTTATCACATTGTCTTGAAAAAGATTTTGGTCAAAAAGTAATTTTTCGAAGAGGCCCATTGTTAGATTAGCATATGAGGGAGCTAGACTTGTCTCCATAGCTGTTCCTCGCGTTTGTAAATAGATTGTTTCTTGAAATGAAAAAATATTATGAGTGAGTATAAACTGAGTGGCATGTAAAAGGAAGTTTTTTTGAGGAATTGGCATGGTGGTATTAAGGTAAAGAAAATGGGCTACAGCCTGTAGGCCAACTTCATGTTCGATGTTGGTGTACAGTGCTGTAACATCTAATGTCACCCAGTGGTAACTAGGTGACCACACGAGTGGCGTGAGTTCTTGTAGGAGCTGGCTGGAATCTTTGAGATAGGAAGGGAGTGAGATAACGTACTTCTGTAAAAAATAGTCAATATATTCAGATAGGGGAGAGGTAAGGGATCCAATGCCAGATATTATAGGACGGCCGGGGGGATTTTTTATTGATTTGTGTATCTTGGGGAGGAAATAAAAGAAGGGTAGTTTTGGGTTTGTTGTAGTTAGTTTTTAAGCTCAGAACACTAAAACCGGAGGGATTAAATGAGTGCCTTGAACATAACTATTAAACCAAATTAACTTTGAAATCTCACATACAACTACATCCCACCACAGATCACCTCAGCGATATTTTCCCTCCTCCACACCCCCTGTCCCCCCTTCTCGTCTTTTTTCTTTCCTTGCCCCCACTTTCCCCCCCCCCCCTCTTTTTTCTTTATCCTTCCACGTCCCCCCCCCCCCCTTTTTTCCTGATACTAGAAAAACTATATGTGTAAAAATACATTCATATATGATATTAATATATCATTAGTAATACTATTATATACACCATTTAGAGCTGTCAATAATAAATTCACGAACGTAAACACAAATCCAATAATCCAGATATAATAGTGAGACAAATGTCTTAATACACTCCACCTAAACCTTATTTAAATCTATTTTAATTAAACTAATCTTCCATTTTCTCAATGTATCCTTTATACATTATTTTTACAAACACCTCTAAATGTGTTATTAATACCGTAGTATATCCAATGTTTCCTAAACTCTGCCTCACTATATTCAACATCATTCTGATCAGAGCCATGTCGCCATCTAGTGGCTGGATAGCAACAAAGCCCATACTTTCATTTCTCCAGTCTATCTGTATAACTACTGGCGCGCCCTATAGACATATATGGAAATACCCATATCCAAAATGGCGGCGCCGCTACTTCCGGCGGAAGCAGTCATGCCGAATGACGTCACCACGCCCCTCGGTACCCGCCCTACCCCTCGGGGAGAGCGTGCAGTGCTGCAGCTGCCGAGATTATAGGAACAGTTATATATTGCACCTCTTTGGAGCGCCCTATAGAGGCTCCCTATGCTGTATCTACCTATCCATTTGGTAAGTAACTATATGCTCGTTCACGTTTATATATCTACACTGAGCGCTCCCCCTGCTGCCTAAGCTAGGCACAACTAAGTTTTTGTTTTATATGAACACTGACCAGATAACTTTTAAATGTCAGTCACCAGCAAAGGTGCACTTAGACACATGTCTCTTTGTTAACTGGCCAAGTCTCTTTGTATATTTATACATGTACTGTTTGGATGAAATATATATGTATGTGCACAGGCTAAAAGAAGCTACTATATATATATATATATATATATATATATATATGTGTGTATGTATATATATATGTACATATATATGTTAGAATTTATATTTTTATACATGTCTTTTATGATATTTTATATTCTAATATGGATATATATAGAATTTTATTTTTGCCACATAGGTCCTTTCGATTTCATAGAATTCCGTGGTATGCGGACTATAGATTCCTTTTTTATATGTAAGGTTTCATATGCCCTATATATGGCATATGTAGAAATATATACTCCTATTTTGAAACCATAATGAAATCTCCACTATGGATAAATAGACAACCTATACCTACCTCCCAGTGGTAACTAACCCACCGACCGATTGGTTTAACAATTAAATGACCGATTAGACTTTTGAATCAAAATCTAACCTCTACAGCGGTTGTATTGTTATGATGCCACTATAGAGTACATAAATGTTTATTTCACTATTGCTTAGTGTGGTAGATATGTTATATTGAGGAGCTCCTTTTACTTTCGTAGGCACTTTTTATTGTCCTGATGAAGCGGGCTCAGACCCGCGAAACGCGTTGCCTGTGCTGCTTGTGCTAAATAAAAATCTTTTGTGATACACAAAGGTTTCGTCATTGAGGTAAGCCACCTCATATCCTTTTTTTGTTTTAAGCTGTTTTTAGACGCTTTTATTTCAACCAGGGCGCCTCTTTATTCCTGTTGTGTTCAAGCCTGTAGCTCAACTTGCGACCCCGAGCCTTCGGCTGGCGGAGGAGCTAAATGAGTTCTACTGCAGGTTCGAGCGGCAACCAAACCAGCATGTGGTCCAAACAGGGACGGCCAAGGTGACCCCCTTCTCGAGTGAACTCGACGCCCCGGCTCCTGTCGCTGTCCATGAACCAGAGGTTCTCCGGCACCTCCGTAAGCTGAATCCCAGGAAGTCCTCTGGCCCAGATGGAGTGTCATCGATCTGCCTGAGAACCTGTGCCGATCAGCTAGCCCCTGTGCTCACCTCCTTATTCGAGCGGTCATTATTGGACGGTACTGTCCCCCCGTGTTTTAAGCGGTTCGTAATTGTACCAGTCCCCAAAAAACCTGGCAGCACGGAACATAACAACTTTCGACCAGTGGCCCTAACCTCCAACGTTATGAAGCTCCTTGAATGGCTCGTCCTTGCCCATCTGAAGAAGCAAACGGACGCCCACCTCGACCAGCTCCAATTTGCTTATAGGGCAAATAGATCCGTGGATGACGCCATCAATGCCAGCCTGGCATACATCACTGAGCACCTAGACAACCCTGCCTCCTACGCCAGGATCATGTTCCTAGATTTCAGCTCAGCATTCAACACGATCTGCCCAGACATCCTGCTCACAAATCTGACGCGGCTCGGAGTAGATCCCTCCCTTCGAGCATGGATCAAGGACTTCCTGACAAACAGAACGCAACAGGTGAAACTCGGCAACTGCTACTCCAGCGTCAGAACCACCAACACAGGGGCTCCACAAGGCTGTGTATTGTCACCACTATTGTTCTCCCTATACACCAACAATTGCATGTCATCCGCGGACTCTGTGAAATCCATCAAATTTGCAGACGACACCACCATCATCGGCCTAATTGGTAGCACTGGAGAGCATGAGTACCGCAGCGAAGTAGAAAGAATCTGCAACTGGTGCAGAGACAACAACCTTGTACTCAACGCTGCTAAAAACGTTGAACTAGTCGTGGACTTCAGGAAGAATCCTTCCCCCCTCCCACCTCAGAATCAGTTTATTCGCCAGGCACGACAAGGTCATGCTCGGAATTGGGTTTGGCACAAGCAATTAACAGAGTAGAGATAAAAAGTATAGATAACAGAGTATAGATAACAGGGCATAAAATGCAGAAGGGCATCAATACAAAAAACATAGAACAAAAAACATAGCATGATACAAGCAAACAAAAGCAAAAAGCAAAATAAAGGGCGGCAAGGTGCAGTTCAGAATGTAGTGGTGGAGGGGATGGAATGCCCTACAGGGAGTTTAGGAGGGTGACAGCTGAGGGAAAGAAAGAGTTCCTGTGCCTTGAGGTTTTGGTGGCGATGGACCGGAACCTACGGCCTAACGGGAGTCTGCAGAAGAACCGCTGGCCCGGGTGAGAGGGGTCGCCGGCAATCCTCAGTGCTCTTGAGCGTAGCCTGGCGTTGTGGAGGTGGGCAAGCGAAGGGAGAGGTCTGCCGATGATTCTCTCTGCTGATCTAATGACCCTCTGAAGTTTGTATCTGTCCCTAGTGGAGGAGCCAGCGTACCAGACTAGGATGGAGGAGCAGAGGACGGACTCGATGGTGGCTGTGTAAAAACACGTCAGTAGCTCTGGTGCCATGCCGAACTTCTTCAATTGGCGGAGGAAGAAGAGCCTCTGGTGGGCTTTCTTCTGGGTCGCGGCTGTGTTTGCCTTCCAGCTCAGGTCTTTTGAGATGGTGGTGCCCAGAAGGCGAACGCTGGTTACTCTTTCGACCTCGGAGCCGTTGATAAAGATCGGTGGGGGGGGGGGGGGGGGGAGAGGGCATGCTTCCTGAAATCCACAATCAGCTCTACGGTTTTGGATGAGTTGAGGACCAGCCTGTTCTCCCTGCACCACTGGGAAACTCTGTCAACCTCCTGGCGGTAGGCCTGCTCATCGTTGTTTGTTACTAGACCAACGATGGTGGTGTCATCTGCAAATTTGATGACCTTGACAGAGTTATCCCTGGATCTGCAGTTGTTCGTGTACAGGGAAAACAGGATTGGCAACAGGACGCAGCCTTGTGGGGCCCCAGTGTTCGTTGACCTTGGTTGAGAGGTGACATCCCCGAGTTTAACGACTTGGGTTCTGTTGGTCAGGAAGTCTGTGATCCACCCCCGGAGTGTGGGATGGACATTCAGCTCAGTGAGATTGTCCTGCAGTATGCGGGGGCAGATGGTGTTGAAGGCTGAGCTGAAGTCCAGAAGGAGAATCCTGGCGTATGTGTTAGGTTTGTCCAGGTGGTCGTATGTGAGCTCGAGGCAGATGTTGACAGCATCATCCGTGGATCTGTTCGTCCTGTATGCAAACTGGTACGGATCCATTTGGGGGGAGGTAACATGCTTGATGTGTGACAGGACGACTCTCTCGAAGGTTTTCATGATATTGGATGTCAGGGCCACTGGTCTGTAGTTATTGAGGTCAGAGTTTCCATGCTTTTTGGGGACAGGGATAATGGTGGACTTTTTGAAACATGCAGGGACTTTGCCAGCCTGGAGGGATTTGGAGAATATGGAAGCGAGGATGGGTGCCAGCTGGTGTGAGCATGTTTTCAGGCAGGCTGGTGACACGCCGTCAGGGCCAGAGGCTTTCCTGGGGTTTAGCGAGGACAGGTGGAAGAGGACGTCGGCCTCACTCACAGCTGGAGGGCTCAAGACTGAGAGATAATCTGCCCTAGGTGTGGGGTGTGCCGGTGCTGTATCTGGCTCCCCCCGTGCCTCCTGATCCTCAAACCTGCAATAAAAGTTGCTGAGGTCCTTGGCTAGCTCAGTACTGGGAGTCGCATGTTGTGGGGGAGGTTTATAGTTTGTGGTAGCTTTAAGTCCCTTCCAGACCGCTCGTGTGTCGTTAGATCGCAGGTTGCGCCTTATCCTTTCTGCATACTCCCTCTTTGCGGCGCTCAGTTCTCGCTTCAGGTTGTTCCTTGCTGTCTTGTAGTCCTCTCGGTTGCTGGATTTGTGCGCCACCTCCTTGCACCTCCGCAGTTGCCGTAGTTTGTTGGTAAACCACGGTTTATTGTTCGGATAGACTTTTGAATGTCTTGGTTGGTACGCAAGAGTCTTCACAGAAGCTGATGTATGAAGAGATGTTGTCCGCCCACTCGTCAAGGTTTGGAGCTTCCATGGCCTTCCAGTCAGTGCAGTCGAAGCATGCCTGAAGTTGGAGCTTGGCCTCGCTGGACCACACTTTGGTGGACCTGAGAACAGGTTTGGCTGACTCCAGGCGCCTCCTGTAGGTGGGGATCAGGTGAATGAGAGAGTGGTCCGAGGAGCCCAGCGCTGCCCTTGGTATGGCTTTGTAGGCATTCTTCAGCCCTGTGTAGCAATGATCAAGAGTGTTCTGATTCCTGGTGGGGCAGGTCACATGCTGGTGGAAGCGTGGAAGCTCCTGGCGGAGGTTAGCCTTATTGAAGTCGCCCAGTACGATGAACAGCGAGTCGGGAAGGGTTGACTCCCATTTTGTGATGGTGTCGCTGAGGTCGCGCAGGGCATGTCTAACATCGGCATCGGGTGGTATGTACACACCAACAAAGACGTAGGAGGAGAACTCCCTGGGCGAATATTTTGGCCTGCAGTTGACAATTAGAAGTTCAAGCTCGGGGGAGCACTTCCTGGCTAGTACTGATGAGTTGGGGCACCATGATTGGCCGATGTAAAAACAGATGCCACCACCCTTCTTTTTACCCGAGAGAGAAATAAAACTGATTCTGATTCTGATTCTGAGTACATCACCGGCCACCTGGACAGCCCGGAGTCATAAGCCAGGATGCTCCTCCTTGACTTTAATTCGGCTTTTAACACCATCTGTCCTCGTATACTGCATGACAACCTGTCCTCATTGAGGGTATCGAAGTCTCTAGGGTGACATCTGTGCGGTTCCTTGGCACGACTCTTTTCAACAACCTGAAGTGGGGGCAGAAAACCACCAACATTCAGAAGAAATCTCAGCAGAGGTTATTCTTCTTGCGCCAACTAAAGAGATTCGGCATGCCCAGGAAGCTGCTGGCCACCATAGAATCCATCCTCTGCTCCTCAATCGTATGGTACATGGGTGCAACGGCCAGTGAAAAATACAAACTACAGAGAGTCATAACTGACGCAGAGAGGATAATCGGGTCTCCTCTTCCACTTCTTGATCTCCTCCACTCCGCTAGGATGATGAAGAGGGCCACTGTGATCTCCCGTGACCCCTCCCACCCAGGCAGACGCTACTTCAAGCTCCTCCCATTGGGACGCCGCTACAGGACTATACCATGCAAAACCTCCAGACGGAAGAACACCTTCCCCCAAGCGGTTCGGCTGCTGAACTCCAACCTCCCCCCGTCAGGCCCGCCTTCTGGCATGCCCTAGCGGGGCCTTCCAGCCAGTTCTCACTGCGGCCCGCCCTGTTTCTCACTGCCCTGGGCAGTATGGGGGCCACCATCATCATCATCATTACTACTATTATTGTCATGACTGTTATTAGTATTGGGCTGTTCCTGCATGACAGGAAGAACACTAACGGATGCCCGGGGTCTGTTACTAACGAGGGTCAGACCTATACCATTACTGTAATTCTAACTGTTTGTGTTGTGTTGTACGTCTTGTCTTCCAATACTATGCCTATGCCATGTGTACCACAAATAATTCCGAGTACAGCTCTGCTGTACTTGGCGAAATAAAACTGATTCTGATTCTGATTCTGAGTACATCACCGGCCACCTGGACAGCCCGGAGTCATAAGCCAGGATGCTCCTCCTTGACTTTAGTTCGGCTTTTAACACCATCTGTCCTCGTATACTGCATGACAACCTAGTGGACCTCGGTGTCCACCCCTCCCTCCGCTGCTGGATCACGGACTTCCTTACAGGCAGGTCCCAAGTCGTTAAGCTGGGCGACATCTCGTCCAGGCCAAGAATTACCAACACCGGAGCCCCTCAGGGGTGTGTCCTGTCACCTTTCCTGTTCTCGCTCTATACCAACAACTGTTCCTCCGAGGTCAACTCTGTTAAGGTTATCAAATTTGCCGACGATACCACCATTGTTGGCCTCGTAAGTAATGGCAACGAGCAGGCTTATCGAGGGGAGGTGGACAGAATCTATCACTGGTGTAGAGCGAACAAACTGGTGCTCAATACCACCAAAACTGTGGAGATGGTTATTGACTTCAGAAGGCAGAGCTCCACTCCCCGCCCGATTCTTATTGACGGGGCTGAAGTTAAAATCATTCCCAGCGCCCAACTCCTGGGTACAACCATATGTGATGACCTGAGCTGGAAGATGAACACCATCACAACTCAAAAGAAGGCCCAGCAGAAACTTTTCTTCCTGCGTCAACTAAAGAAGTTCGGCATGGCCCAAGAACTTCTTAAATCCTTCTACTCGGCCACCATAGAGTCCGTCCTCTGCACCTCTATACTTGTATGGTACGCTGGCGCCACCGCCAGCGACAGATACAAAATTCAGAGGGTCATCAGATCAGCTGAGAAAATAATCGGGAAACCCCTCCCCCCTCTGGAGCTCATCCACAACTCTAGGATGTGCTCTAGAGCAGCAAAGATTGCTAATGACCCATCACACCCAGGTCATCGCTTCTTCCGAGGGCTCCCATCGGGACGGAGGTTCAGGTCCATCCTTACAAAGACATCAAGGCACAGGGACACTTTCTTCCCCACAGCGGTGAGACTCTTGAACTCCCTCAAAATCCCATGCGGAAGCACCTACTTAGCTGCCGCTACCCATGATACAAGAGCGGTTACTGTACTGGGATCTTTCTTTTTTTTAAAGATTCTTTTATTTTGAAAATAATTTTCCATACATAACAAATATGCAAATAGAATGACATTACTTGCCATGTAAGGCTCAAGATCAGGAAACAGACAGTATAAAGGCACAGAGTTTCAACAGAGAAGATGTTCCAAGTCAACATACATGGCGAAATAAGTTATACCACCAACCAGCGTGGTTAAATTTGACATCTTAGAACATCTGATGGCCAGAAGATGCTGTTTAGTTATTCAGAATGTCCCTAAAGATGTTCCAGAGTTTCCACCCCGTGTAGTAGCATATGGAAATGCAGCCCTGCGCCCATAGGGAACATACATCAGTGACTGCCGCTAGTACTAATTTAGGTGGTGTACTTCAGGACCTGTGAGGCACAGCATCCGATTGGTACTCGGCTTAGTAGAAGGTATAGTATCCTGTAAAAGCCCCCTGACTCAGCCTGACATGACCAACACTGAAAGATAAGAAAGACAAAACAAAGATAAAGACTAACAATGATAGAAAGTTAGTAAGAAAAAGGTGAGCGAAAGAGAGGAGAAAGAAAAAAGGAGAGATGTAGAAAAGAGGGCAGGGGCAGGGCGTGGGCTCATGGGGACGGCCGCATCACTGTCAGCTGTCTCCAAAACGTCAAGGGCGTGCATATATTATTCCATTCTGTACATCTTAAGTGTGTATCAGGGAGCTATAGCGCGGAGTTTCTTTGAACTCAAACCAGCCATACCAGGTTTTCCAGAATTGCTCATGCCTATCCTGAATAGTGGAAGTAAGGTCCTCCATTTTCTGAATTTGGTCAATCTCTTGAAGCCATTCCCGCACAGAGGGGGCTTCTGTGGATTTCCAATGTCTAGCGATGAGGATTTTAGCAGAATTAATCAAGTGCCTGGTGAGTGTTTTTTTGTACCTCCTGATCGACCAGTTGTTGTGGTGTAACAGAAAAAAGGAGGGTGAATCAGGAGGTATAAAATCAGTCATCACATGCATCAGTTCCCTTACGTCCGTCCAGAAGCGAGCAATGCCCGAACAGGACCAAAATACATGTAAGAGAGTTCCCAACTCTGCTCCACATCTCCAGCAGGCGCCCCCAGACCCCGGAAACATTGCCTGAAGTTTAGCTGGTGTCAAGTACCATCGGGTAAAAATTTTGTAACCTGCCTCCTGGTTTCTCGAGGAAATTGATGATTTATGTGAGAAAATCAAAATTTTGTTCCATTGTTTGTCAGTGAATTGTTCTCCCAGATCTGCTTCCCATTTGGATCTGAGAGCACCAGCCGGAGACCCAGAGGAATTCAAAAGAGAGTATACTAATGAGATCATGCCCCTAAGTTCTCCCCTACCCAGACATATTTGTTCAAAGTTAGTGAGAGGTCTGCTAAGGCTTTCCTTTGATCCCTGGGATCGGAGGAAGTGTTTAAATTGGTTCCAGCTCCAGACATCTAAATTAGGTGAGTTATACTGTGCTCGCAGCCCAGATAATTGGACCCAATCCCCATTGGCAACCAGGTGACAGGCCCTAAGCGGAGGATCCATCCGCCAAGGAGCATAACTTCTAGTAGGCAGGCCTAGTGGGAATATTGGATTACTGAGCAGAGGAATAAGTGGGGTAGGCCATGGAGAGATCAGAGGGTTAATCCTATACTTTCCGAGCATCTTGATGGTATATGCGATCAGACTCGCTGCTGGATCCGTTACTTTAAATATGGGCGAGGACCACGGGATTAGCTTGAGTCTACCCAACATTAGTTCATTTTCCATGCCCACCCATAGTTTCTGATCTTCATGTCTATGCCAGTCTATGGCTCTAATTAATACTGCTGCCGCGTGATAAAAACGAGCACTTGGCACAGCCATCCCTCCCAGTTCCTTAGGGGCAATTTGTAGAGAGTACTTTAGTCTGGGTTTACGGCCTCTCCATATAAAGGTAGAGAATAATTGTGTGATCTTTTTGAAATATTGGGCCGGTATGAAAATCGGTAGCGTCTGAAATAGATAGAGCAAACGGGGCATGACCGTCATCTTTAGGATATTTGTTCTCCCGAACCAGGAGAATTGAGGTTTATCCCAACATTGCAGATCTCTCTTAATCCTTTCTAGAGCCGGTATGAAATTATATGTTAATAAGTCTTTAGGGTCTGGGGTAATCTGGACTCCCAAGTATTTCAGGGAGTGTGTAGGCCATTTAAATGAAAAATTGTTTTTCAGCAGAGATTTTAAGGGCTCAGGGAGGAGCACCCCAAGAGCTTCACTTTTATCATAGTTTATAGAAAGGTTAGACAGTTGGCCATAAGTAGTAAATTCTGCTAGGAGGTTAGGGAGAGAAATATGGGGGTTGGTTAGATAAAAAAGCAGATCATCCGCGTAAGCAGCAACCTTATGGGAGGATTTAGGAAAAGACACACCCTGTATGTCTGGGTTGGCTCTAATTTTACACAGGAAAGGCTCGAGGGAGAGAGCAAAAATTAGGGGGGAGAGGGGACAACCCTGTCGGGTGCCATTTCGTATATCAAATGTATCTGAGAGAACCCCATTGGCCTTAACTTTAGCATTAGGGCGAGAGTATAAGTTTAGTATACGCTTGCGCATTTTGCCTCCCAATCCCACATGGCGTAGGGTGCATTCTATGAAGTCCCAGTCCACCCTATCAAATGCCTTTTCAGCATCAGTAGAGAGTAAAAGCGTGGGGGTGGACCGGGACCTCACCCAATGCAAAACATCTAGGGTGCGAATTGTATTGTCCCTGGCCTCCCTTCCCATTATAAACCCGACCTGGTCAGGGTAGACTAGTTTTGGCATCAGAGGGGAGAGCCTATTGGCTAACATCTTAGCATACAATTTAAGATCCACGTTTAATAACGATATGGGCCTGTAGCTTTGGCATAGGGAGGGGTCTTTTCCCTCCTTAGGTAACACAGAGATATGAGACTCTAACATCTGGGGGGAGAACCAATTCTTATCTAAAGGTAAGTCTGTGATTGAGTTAAAGGCATTCAGCATATGTGTGGACATGGTACCCCCAAACATCTTATAGTATTCCGGGGTAAATCCGTCCGGTCCAGGTGATTTACCCGAGGGGATCTGTGATAAGGCTGTTCTTAGCTCATCTAGTGTGAAGGGATCCTCTAGTTCCTCTGATTCAGAACTGGAGAGAGAGGGTAAATTAGATTCTTTAAGGTAAGACATAATCTGTTTCCGGTGGGCTAGCCTTGGCCCAGATCCCTGTGAGGGTGGGAGGTTGTATAACCCAGCATAGTATTCTTTGAATAATCTGGAGATATCTTCATATTTATGATGTAGAACAGAACGTTTATCTTTGATGCTAGATATATAATTAGATGTTTGCTGTGCCTTTAAGGCTCTGGCCAGCATGGAGCCGCACTTATTACCATATTCGTAAAAGGAGCGTTTGCACCTATCTGCCGAATAGCGCGCCTTATGAAATAGTAAGTCTTTAAGAGAAGATCTTTCCTTAGTGAGGGCCTCTAAGGTCGCAGGGGATCTGTCGTTTTTATGTTTCAACTCTAAGTCCCTGATACGTAATAATATGTCATTCATTTCTTTCTCCCTAATTTTCTTCCTTTTAGCCCCTTCCCTGATTAGTATGCCTCTGATGAAGCATTTGTGCGTTTCCCAAACTACCTGTGGGGATATATCTTCCTGTGCATTGATCCTAAAGAACTCCTCTAGTTCCCCTTTAAGTTTCTGAGCTATTTGTTTATCTCTAAGCAGGGAGTTATTTAAACGCCAGAGAGCAGGGCCTCGTCTATTATCCCCCAGAGCAAGATTCACCCAGACCGGAGCATGGTCAGACAATGACATATTGCCAATGGTTGAAGATGAGGATATGGACAATAAATTTTGTGAGATAAATAGATAGTCAATCCTAGTGTATGAGTTGTGTGGGAATGAGAAAAAGGTATAGTCCTTCACCGTGGGGTTGTGGAGCCTCCATACATCCACCAATTGTAGGTCGTGGAGCAATGATCTACACTTGCGGATTAGTTTCCCAGATATAGGGGTTTTTTGGGAAGAGGCATCAAGTATAGGATCTAGTGCTATATTTAGGTCTCCTCCTAATATAATACTTCCTTCAGCGAAGGACTGTAGCTTACATAGGAAGGTCTGCAAGAAGGTTACTTGTTGGGAGTTAGGCGCATAGAAAGAGCCAATTGTAATCTTTTGTGCCAGCAGTGTACCTTTAATGATATTAAATCTTCCGGCAGGATCACAGTATTCCTCCATTAAACTAAAGGGAGTATCTCTAGAGATTAAAATAACTGTTCCCTTAGTTTTAGTGTCCTGTGGGGTGCTGAAGAAGGCTGACCTATAATATTTGTTAAACAGTTTCGGGACTTGAGGGCCTTTAAAGTGGGTTTCCTGGAGAAAGACTATATTGGCTCTTTCTTTATGGCATAATCGTAGGACAGAAGCTCTCTTCTCCGGAACATTCAAACCCCTGACGTTTAGAGTCAGAAATTTAAGTGACTGCAAAGTCATTCAGCAACCACCGCCCCCCGAGCACCACCCCCCACCGCCCTATAGGAGAGTCAAAAGTAAAGTAAGAAAGAAAGGAACAACATAGATAGGTAAGAACAAAGTAGATGACAAACACAAATATACGTGTAAAAGGCCACGTATAGCATCTTAGTGAAGTACGAACCATACTTCACTCACCTTCAGACCGTAGGTCTGCAGTATGAGGAAATGATTCCTTTAGCTCACTGGGAAAAAATAACCCAGTGACTAGATGGCACTAAGCCCTGGGATGTGGAGACCAACCAATAGGGATCGGTGCGCTCTCCCCTCCCAGGTACCCATGTGCAAGCATTAAAGTTGAATATTATAATTTTCATAACAAAACAAAAGAACATATTGTTAACACTCTCCCTCCTTTGTACGAAGTCCCCACATAGAATGATGCTCAATCTATATATAGGGTAGGTATGTCCCCAACCACATCTCTATGTCCCCTCTGAGGTCGTGAACCGAGGGACAGGGCGTACACGCCCCTCTTATGGAAGGGCACGCCATAGCCCATACCCTCAGTCCAGGCCCCCAGAGGCGTCAGCAGCTAATTAAAAATTATCTGTTGATGTACCTCCATTACAGCTTGAGATAAATATACTTTCCTTCCCATATCCTTACTTGGTCAACCCCCCCGTCCCCGGGCCCCCCCCCCCCGCCCCCCCCCCCCCCGAAAAACCCAGCTAGGAACCTATAACCGGGCCCCCCAAACCAGCCACACAGTCCTCCCCCCTTATTTCGGCTTCCCATGTACCACACATAATATATACTACATTGTGATGTTATAAAGTCTATCATCCATGGTGCATAATCACATTTAAATAGGCAGTATTAAGTAGCTGTTTAGAGAAATTTGCCCATTGGGCCTGGTAAAAGCATATAGTCTTATTGCGATAACACTGGAGAGACTGCATGGTCCGGGAGGGGAACCCGAGGAACCATCATCACGTGGAGGGGGAACAGGGCAGCGCCCCCGCAGACAGGAGGCCAACCACAGTTGCTGCTCGATTCCAAATGTCACGGATATGGCTGCGTCAATCCCCCGAAAGGCACTTGTAGCTGGGATATATTTGTATGGAGCAGGGGCAGTAGACTATGAAAAAAGAGCAAAGTCTGGTTCTATGTGAGGGTAGAAGGGGGCAACATAGGAAATGACACAATACTCACATCACGCTCCTCTCATTGAGGCCTGCGTTCACGCTGGGGACGGGCCGCAGGTAGGCCATCTGGGTCCCATTCCGGAACAGCAACAGTGGGTATTTCGAGTTCTTTAAAGAAGTCGGGCAGCTCACGCGGATGGCGCAGTATACAGGAGCGAGTCCCTTTTTCCGCAATTAGCTGAAACGGGAAGCCCCAGCGATACGTCGCACCCTCCTGGTGGAGTGCCTGTATCAGGGGCTTTAGGGCCCGGCGCTGAAATAAAGTAGAGGGGGCCAAGTCCTGATAAAGTGAGACCTGGGCTCCCTCAAAGCTCACCGATCCATGAGTGCGTGCTGCTGCCATAATCCGTTCTTTGTCCTGGAAATTGTGCAATCGGCATATGATGTCCCGAGGGGGGGCTTGCTCTTTCGGCATGGCCCGCAGTGCCCTATGCGCTCGGTCCATCTTCAGCTTCTGGTCTTCCGGGCGGTTTAGTAGGCCATTAAACAGGGCCCTCATTGATGCGAAGATATCTTCCGCCTGGACCGATTCCGGAACACCGCGAACGCGGATGTTGTTCCTGCGCCCTCTATTCTGAAGGTCTTCCAGGTTCACCCGTAGGGTTTGGGTGTGAGTGCGTTGCGTGACTCCCTCCGCCTTCAGTCGGGCCAGTTCAGCACGCAGTTCCGTTATGTCGTTCTCAGCGGCCGTCACGCGGCCCGCCAGGCCCGAGATGTCTGCTCGGATCGCCGCTATTTCTGAGCGCGTGGAGGCCACTATGCGCTCGGTCTGCTCATCTAGGTCGTGTTTCGTAGGCAAGCTGCGGAGGTATTTCCAGATATCCTCCAAGTTAGTGAGAGCTGCCGGACCGGCTTTACTTGGGCCTGTTGCCTGCGCGGCCTCCGCCATCTTGGGTGTTTCCTGCCCGGTGTTCTGCGCCTGAAAATATCTTGTCAGCGGGCGCTGAGATGGAGTCTGTGACTTCTGACTGGCTTGTCCACCCTTATTCTTCCTTTTCTTACTCTTCTGGGTGCTCATGAGGGGAGGGAGAGAGGCTTAGAAAAGCTTTAGAAGCACACGAGGCTGGGAGCTCAGGAGAACACGTCCTCACTCCTCCATTGCCGGCTCCGCCCCCCCTCGTACTGGGATCTTTCCATATATTTTGCTTTGCTTCTTGATGTGATCCCGCCTCGCGGGTTTTCTGCACTGTATGTTTCTGCTGTAACTTATTGTTTGATCACTGTATGTTTCTGCTGTAACCTATTGTCTGATCACTACGTTCATGCCTCTGCTGTAACTTATTTTTGCGAAGGCTGCCCTGTGATGCTAAAACCAATTCCGGGCATGACCCAGTCATGCTTGGCGAAATAAATGATTCTGATTCACATGCAGTAGTTAAGCTTTTTGTAATGATCTGCTCAGCTGTCTGCACGAGCAGACGGCTGTTTGCCCATTCTTTATGTCTGAATGCTGCAGGTCTCTGGAAAAGAGACCTATCTTTGCTTTGCAAGTTTCAGAGTTGCTCTGCTGAGGAATTTGCAAACAGTTGTCATGCAAATTGCCTAGTTACCTCCTTTGAAGGCTTGCAGTACAAATACCATGCTCTCCCAGAATCCCTTGCTAGTCATGAAGGTTTGTTCCTGCTTAACTCTCCTTGAGTATCAGCCTTGCTTGTTTGCTAAAGATTACCTTAGAGTAATTCCTGGGGATTGCACTAGGCATCCCTTCTAATGCAGTCAGGTTGTATTTTCTGTTTTGCCCTGTACTGTCTCTCTGTCGCGAGAAAGAAAGAAGAACCGAGAGCCCAATATGGTGTAGTATGTTCAGGCAGGAGGATAATTAGAACGAGTATAAATAAAATACTCACAAACCAGGGTTACCTCCAGGCAACCACTGTATAGGCAGGTGAGGAGATTAACCTGTCCCCACTCAGGATTAAGAAGTCGCTCTCCGTAGATATGAAGAAAGATGGGGTATCCCCTTCCACCAAGGGTGGATGTTAGACGTATTTTATTCGAGAACAGAGGCTCCAAAAGGATAAAAACAATATTTTAAAGTTTTAAAATTGCTTAGGAGGCAGTGGTGGACTTACCTCCTACAAGCAGGCACAATGAACTGTCTATTCAAACAAGGGTAAGTTTATTGGTACACTCCAAAGGTAGATTGCAACGCGTTTCACAGGTCAAGCCTGCTTCATCAGGCAAATACAGGATGGAGTACACTATTAGGGGTAAAAGGCAATATTTGTGTATGACCTAATAATATACAATGTACAGATATAAATAATAATAGTGGTCATCCATAATAGTAATAATGACCGTAATCATTCGTGTAATTTACCAGTGTCAGAAGACTGTGTCAAAGAAACAGTTTAAAAAAAAAAAAAAACAGTGTCAAAAAACCGGGTCAGGAAAAAAGGGGGGCTAGGGACGGGGGGTTGGGGGAAAGTTTGAGTGGACGGGGAGAAAAAAAGAAAGGGGGGGGGGAAAGGACTGGGGGGGGGGGTTTGGAGGGAAATTTTTTAAAAAATATACAGCATATCCATATACATTATATACACCGCGTGGAGCGTTAATCACGTTCGCAGGAATACACAAATATATGCACGCGAACGCACCACACATGCGTCCATGTACATATATAAACATCCACGCAAACACACTAGGCTATAATCAATGAGGTACTGGGTGTCCAATTCTAAGAGTGTATAAGGGTAGGGTAGTGAAATATCAAAATGCAGAAACAAGGGTCAAAGTATCATCAAGAATGGAGTCACTTACCAGCAGTATGTCCGGTTAGAACCTGGCGCCTCAGTGGCCAGGCACTACTGAACTGCTGCTTAAATAGTAGTGAGGGACGCCCTCCAATTCATTAGAATAAGTGGCGGGCACTGGGTTTCCCGCCATGCGTACGTCGCGTCATTACGCAACGTGCGCATGCGTACATTGAACGCGTCATTGCGTCTACGGGATGCGTATATGTCGTCGCATACGTCTATAGCGCATGCGTACTTCTAAGGCGTCATGCGTAAGGTGGCGTGGGTTGGACCAATGCGTCCATAAGGACGCATGGAAGGCGGAAAAAACAGTGGGCATGAATATAAGACAGGGATAGTGTACAGATGGAGTAAGGAATTCAACATAAAAATACATAAACATAAAAATAAGCATAAAATTAGTATCATAAATAATCATAACTATTGTCAGCCTAATAATATTAATATCCATAAGACAAAAATAAAATATTAAAAATAATAATAATAATATTGAAATGATAAAAGTGGTAATAAGAATAGTAATAATAGTAATAATAAGACCTGAACGTATGACAAGGAGCGATAAAAGAGGCGACTAGTTAAAATATATTGTTGATTAGATATGGTTAGTGAATTTTCTCTAATTGTTCATTGAGATCCTCTGGAATGAGGGTTCTCAACATTTGTATCCAGTACATTTCTCTAGCTTTCAGTGTCTCAAAAGCGTTGTGCTGCTGTTGGTCGATGGATTCTATGAGTGTGATGTGAAAAAGAGTGGGGTCATTGTCGTGATGAGTGCCGAAGTGTCTGGAGACGCTGTGGAGGGGAAAGTTTTTTTTTTAGTATATTTCTTTTGTGTTGTCCAATCCGGCTACAAGCCGCTTGCGTGGTGCGACCCACGTACTGAAGGTGACAAGGGCAGGAAATAATGTATATAACAAATCTAGAGGTACAAGTTATTGGGTTTTTGATTGGATAATTGGTTTTGGTGGTGTTGGAACAAAAAGAAGTGGTGGCGTTTATGAATGGACAGGCTTTACATCTGCTGTTGTTGCAAGGGTAGCAACCTGGGTTTTTTATTTTGTTCTGTGGGTTTGTGTTGGCTAATGGTGTCCGGAATTTGCTAGGTGCTAGGAGGTTTCGCAAGTTGGGTGCTCTTCTGAAGGTGATTGAAGGTGTTGAGGGGATTAGTTGTCGCAGATAGGGGTCTTGTAATAAGATTTCCCATCTATTCTTTAGGATTGTACGAATTTGGGGGTGTTGGGCACTGTATCGTGTGATGAACCGGGGGCAATTCTCGCTAGGTGGCTTGGTATGGTTCTGGGATGGGTTATGTGGTGGTATTGTTTTGGCTTTAAATTTTGCATCTTTAATGAGTTTTTTTGGATATTTTCGTGCCAGGAATTTCTGTGTCAGGATATCTGATTGTGTGTTGTAGTCTGAGATATCTGTACAATTTTTATGGATCCTTCTGAATTGGCTGTATGGTGTGTTAGTGGTCCAGGGGCGGTGGTGGAAACTATCGAAATGTATGTAATTGTTAGCATCTACCGGTTTAAAGTAAGTTTTGGTTTTTATGGTATTGGATTCTGTAAACAATATGAGGTCCAAGTATTCAATGCTGGAAGGATTAAGTTGTGACGTGAATTGTAATCCAGCTGGGTTAGAATTTCGATAATTGATAAACGGGAATCATATCGATATTACCTTGCCAAATGAGAATGAGGTCGTCTATGTACCGTTTGTAAAAAACTATATTATCAGTGAAGGGGTTATTGGCTTCCATTTTTTGGAGTTCTAGGAGTCCCATAGATAAGTTTGCGTAGGACGGGGCGAATGATGACCCCATAGCTGTACCGTTGGTTTGGTGGTAGATTTTATCTGTAAAGGTGAAAACATTGTTCTGTAGGATGAATTCTGTGCACTGGACTAGAAAGGATTGTTGACTGGAGGGCATAGCGAGATTGGTAGATAGATAGTATTTGATGGCTGAAATGCCGTAGGAATGTGGTATGTTTGTGTATAGTGACGTTACATCGCAAGTGAGCCTAACATAGTCATCCTGCCAGGTAACGGTATTGAGGAGTTCTATGAGATGTGAGGAGTCCCTGAGATAAGAACTGAGTGAACGTACATGGGGTTGTAGATGTTGGTCAACAAAACGCGAAAGATTACTTGTCATGGAATTGATACCGGATATGATAGGTCGTGAGGTCCTGTGTTGTAATTGAAGCTATTGGGTTGGGGGTCGAGATTCTACCCCACAGCTTCCAAAGGCAACTACATTGATACCTATTATTCATTACTCCATGACCTACAAAATATTCACACTGACAGTCCCAACCCCTTATCGAACTTGACCCGTCAACAAAAAACAGCCATTAAGACATTACAAAATAACCACAATCTTACCATTAAACCAGCTGACAAAGGGGGAGAGATTGTCATTCTTAATACAAAAGATTATATGGAAGAGGCGGAACGCCTCCTAGGCGATACAAAATATTATGCTACTCTGGACATTGACCCTACCGCGCAGCTCAATAAGATACTGAAAACTTTCATTAATAATGCCTTATCCAATAACATCATCTCCAAAAACGAAAGAAACTACATTATTAACCTACATCCTAAAAAGCCATTCTTCTATTACCTTCCCAAAATACACAAAACCCTAGTTAAACCACCAGGACGACCTATCATATCCGGTATCAATTCCATGAAAAGTAATCTTTCGCGTTTTGTTGACCAACATCTACAACCCCATGTACGTTCACTCAGTTCTTATCTCAGGGACTCCTCACATCTCAAAGAACTCCTCAATACCGTTACCTGGCAGGATGACTATGTTTGGCTCACTTGCGATGTAACGTCACTATTACAGATGTAGCAAACGGTTCGCCGGCGAACGGTTCCTGGTGAACCTAGGTGGTTCGCGTTCGCCTGCCTAAGGCAAACTTTTGCGGAAGTTCGGTTCGCCCCATAATGCACTATGAGGGTCAACTTTGACCCTCTGCATCACAGTCAGCAGGCACATTGTAGCCAATCAGGCTAAACTAAGTCCTGGAGCCCCACCCCCCTTATATAAGGCAGGATCCGGCAGCCATTACACTCACTCGTGTGCCTGCTAGAGAGAGGAAAGGGACAGCTGCTGCAGACTTGTTCTCCTAGGGACAGATTAGTTAGGTTCTAGGCTGCTTTGCTTGCTCCTGGCTGATTATTATTGCTTTTAAAGCACCCCTCAACAACAACAGCTCTTTTTAGAGCTAATCCTATTCTTTTTTTTTTCTTCTGTGTGTCAAACTGACACTTTTGTTGTATACACAGCCTTGCTAATTCATAATGTGTGTGCCACTGCCAGCAGCCCAGCCTGTGTGTGTGAGAGCTGCACATTGTACTACCCACCCAGTACTGCATATACCTACTACCTGTTCTGTTTACTTAATCCACCTCATCACTGCACATAACTACCTGTTGTGTTGAGGGAACCCAGCTCACTGCATATAACTACTACCTGTTGTGTTGAGTGATCCCAGCTCACTGCATATAACTACTACCTGTTGTGTTTACTTAACCCACCTCATCACTGCACATAACTACCTGTTGTGTTGAGTGAACCCAGCTCACTGCATATAACTACTACCTGTTGTGTTGAGTGATCTCAACTCACTGCATATAACTACTACCTGTTGTGTTGAGTAATCCCAGCTCACTGCATCTACCTACTACCTGTTGTGTTTACTTAACCCACCTCATCACTGCACATAACTACCGGTTGTGTTGAATGAACCCAGCTCACTGCATCTACCTACTACCTGTTGTGTTTACTTAACCCACCTCATCACTGCACATAACTACCTGATGAAACGCCCAAGGTTGGCGTGAAACGCGTCGGTGGGCGGAGTCTGGTCAGCTGACTGGTGACTGGTGACGACCATTGCGTACACACTTCCTGCTGCCGCTATTGCTCTGCACGGAGAACCGGCATATTCAGCGTGCGACTCCCCACAGCGTTGTTGCCTGGCAGTGGCCGGTGATTCAAGTCATACAGGACCCGGTCTGCATAAAAGATTGCTGAACTTAGTGGATGCACGAATATTGCACACGCACGGATGAATCCAGTTACGGAATCCCAGTGAGCGCAGAAAATTGCCTGTGTTCTAAAGAGCATTACTTTGCGGGTGAGACCTATCCATGTACTGTTTTCTTTAAAGCTGTAACGCTACAAGCTATCTGGAAAGTTATTCATAACCTGGAACTTGTTGATTATACATGGATCTCCCTATCCCAATACCTATCAAGTTAAGGGAAGAGAGGAATTTTTAAAGGGGGCCCCCCGCTTTTTCTATCTGTTGTGGCAGTGTGGATGTGGAATATATGCGTGGACGAATGGATGATTGGTTATGTAATTCTCTGGCCAGAGACTAATCAATTTATCTGCAGAAGTAACACCAGTTATGCATAACCTTTACTCCGCCATGAATTCTGTTTTTAACTATGGGGAGGGTTATATTTTAGGGGATTGTGTTTTGTATTTTGAGAAGTATCTTTAATAAATTTTCATATTGGTATAATGTTGGTGGCCTCATAACCTTTTGTAATAGTATTTAGATATAACTACCTGTTGTGTTGAGTGAACCCAGCTCACTGCATCTAACTACTACGTGTTGTGTTGAGTGATCCCAGCTCACTGCATATAGCTACTACCTGTTGTGTTTACTTAACCCACCTCATCACTGCACATCACTACCTGTTGTGTTGAGTGAACCCAGCTCACTGCATCTAACTACTATGTGTTGTGTTGAGTGAACCCAGCTCACTGCATATAACTACTACCTGTTGTGTTGAGTGATCCCAGCTCACTGCTGTTGTGTTGAGTGAACCCAACCTGTTGTTGTGTTGAGTGATCCCAGCTCACTGCATCTACCTACTACCTGTTGTGTTTACTTAACCCACCTCATTACTGCACATAACTACCGGTTGTGTTGAGTGAACCCAGCTCACTGCATATAACTACTACCTGTTGTGTTTACTTAACCCATCTCATCACTGCACATAACTACCTGTTGTGTTGAGTGAACCCAGCTCACTGCATATAACTACTACCTGTTGTGTTGAGTGATCCCAACTCACTGCATATAACTACTACCTGTTGTGTTGAGTGATCCCAGCTCACTGCATCTACCTACTACCTGTTGTGTTTACTTAACCCACCTCATCACTGCACATAACTACCTGTTGTGTTGAGTGAACCCAGCTCACTGCATCTAACTACTACGTGTTGTGTTGAGTGAACATAGCTCACTGCATATAACTACTACCTGTTGTGTTGAGTGATCCCAGCTCACTGCATATAACTACTACCTGTTGTTGTGTTGAGTGATCCCAGCTCACTGCATCTACCTACTACCTGTTGTGTTTACTTAACCCACCTCATCACTGCACATAACTACCGGTTGTGTTGAGTGAACCCAGCTCACTGAATCTACCTACTACCTGTTGTGTTTACTTAACCCACCTCATCACTGCACATAACTACCGGTTGTGTTGAGTGAACCCAGCTCACTGCATCTATCTACTACTACCTGTTGTGTTTACTTAACCCACCTCATCACTGCACATAACTATCTGTTGTGTTGAGTGAACCCAGCTCACTGCATATAACTACTACCTGTTGTGTTTACTTAACCCAACTCATCACTGCACATAACTACCGGTTGTGTTGAATGAACCCAGCTCACTGCATCTACCTACTACCTGTTGTGTTTACTTAACCCACCTCATCACTGCACATAACTACCTGTTGTGTTGAGTGAACCCAGCTCACTGCATCTAACTACTACGTGTTGTGTTGAGTGAACCCATCTCACTGCATATAACTACTACCTGTTGTGTTGAGTGATCCCAGCTCACTGCATATAACTACTACCTGTTGTGTTGAGTGAACCCAGCTCACTGCATATAACTACTACCTGTTGTGTTTACTTAACCCACCTCATCACTGCACATAACTACCGGTTGTGTTGAGTGAACCCAGCTCACTGCATATAACTACTACCTATTGTGTTTACTTAACCCACCTCATCACTGCACATAACTACCGGTTGTGTTGAGTGAACCCAGCTCACTGCATCTACCTACTACCTGTTGTGTTTACTTAACCCACCTCATCACTGCACATAACTACCTGTTGTGTTGAGTGATCCCAGCTCACTGCATCTAACTACTACGTGTTGTGTTGAGTGATCCCAGCTCATCACTGCACATAACTACCTGTTGTGTTGAGTGATCCCAGCTCACTGCATATAACTACTACCTGTTGTGTTTACTTAACCCACCTCATCACTGCACATAACTACCTGTTGTGTTGAGTGAACCCAGCTCACTGCATATACCTACTACCTGTTGTGTTGAGTGATCCCAGCTCACTGCATATATGTACCATCCACCTGAGATGGACAAACCAGGTAGAGGAAGAGGTAGAGGCAGACCCAAAGGAAGGCCACCTGTCACCGGCAGGTCTGTGCGAGGTGGTGTAGATGTGATTTTGTGTGGCCCTGCCCCAAAGTACAGTGCTCAGAAGAAGGCACGTGCCATCACTTCCCAAAATCGTGAGGAGGTGCTTGAGTATTTAACACAGAACACCTCATCTCCCGCAGCCAGTGCCACCAGCGCTAGTACAAGCACCACATCCGCTGCATTTGACACTTCACAGGAGTTATTTGGTGGTGAAATCACTGATTCACAGCCACTACTGCAACAACAAGAAGAAAGCGCAGGTACACCACCTCATACGTCTGAGTTAGGTGGCGATAGTATGGACGTAACGTGTGAGGAGGGGGATGATGAACCACCTGATGTTGGTGCAGCTGTGGAGGTGTCTGAGGAAAGCGAAGCTGGGCAGGAGGTTTATGACGACGATTATACGGATTGTACGTAAGTTCCCAATAGAGGAGGTGACCAGGAGGACAGTTCAGAGGGGGAGTCAGAGAGTAGGAGGAGACGAGTCCATGATAGAAGCAGAGGGAGCTCGTCCTCAGAAACAGCTGGGGGCAGTGTCCGGCGCCATGTATCGCCAGCTATGGCCAACCAGGCAACATGCCCTTTAACGTCAGCTGCTGATGCCACCGTAGCGCCCTCACCCCAGGGGGGCTCAGCGGTTTGGAAATTTTTTAACGTGTGTCTCAGATCGGAGCAAAGCCATCTGTTGTCTCTGCCAGCAAAAATTGAGCCGTGTAAATGCCAACTCTCACGTAGGGACAAGTGCCTTACGAAGGCACCTGGAGAAAAGGCACAAACAGCTATGGCAAGAACACCTGAGGAAAAGCAGCACCCCTCAAAAGACAAGCCACCCTCCTTCTCCTCTTCCTCCTTCAGGTGCATCATCTTCTTCATCCACTTTCTCCCATGCGCCTTCACAGCCACCCTCCTCCACACTGCCTCTGCCCTTCTGCGGTTCCTTCTCCTCTGCCCACAGCAGTAGCCAGCTGTCCGTAAAGGTATTTCAGCGTAAGCAGCAAATGTCTGCCAGTCACCCTCTTGCCCGGCGTCTGACAGCTGGCGTGGCGGAACTATCAGCTCGCCAGCTATTACCATACAAGCTGGTGGAGTCAGAGGCTTTCCGTAAGTTTGTGGCCATTGGTACACCGCAGTGGAAGATACCAGGCCGCAATTATTTCTCACAAAAGGCCATGCCCAAATTGAGAGGCAAGTGGTGTCATCTCTTGCGAAGAGCGTTGGGTCAAGGGTCCACCTGACCACGGATGCCTGGTCTGCCAAGCACGGGCAGGACCGCTACATTACATACACAGCCCATTGGGTCAACCTGGTGACCGATGGCAGGAAGCAGGGAGTACGTGGCTGCGCAGCGGACCAACTTGTGACACCTCCACGGCTTGCAGGCAGGCCTCCTGCCACCTCCTCTCCGCCTGCAACATCCTCTTCGCCGTCATCATCCTCCTCCTCCTTGGCTGGTGCCGCCATCTCCTCTCCAGCTTCACAGCCCCCGCACCCCAGGGCCTATGCTGCCTGCCAGGTACGACGGTGTCACACCATCTTAGACATGTCTTGCCTAAAAGTGCAGAGTCACACTGGAGCAGCTCTCCTGGCTGCTCTTAACAAACAGGTGGAGCAATGGCTGACCCCGCACCAGCTGGAGATTGGCAATGTGGTGTGTGACAACGGCAGCAATCTCCTTTCCGCTTTGAATTTGGGAAAGCTGATGCATGTACCCTGCATGGCACATGTGCTGAATCTGGTCGTGCAAAGATTTGTGTCCAAGTACCAGGCTTAGAGGACGTCCTGAAGCAGGCCAGGAAGTTGTGTGGGCATTTCAGGCGCTCTTACACGGCCATGGCACGCTTTGCGGAAATTCAGCCTAGAAACAACTTGCTAGTGAGATGCCTCATTTGTGATAGCCCGACTCGCTGGAATTCCACCCTGCTGATGTTCTCTTACCTGCTTGACCAGGAGAAAGCAGTCACCCAGTACCTCAACAATTACAGTAGAAGGACACAATCTGGGAAGATGGGGATGTTGTGGCCCAACAACTGGACACTGATGCGAAATGCATGCAGGCCTTTGAGGAGGTGACCAAACTGGTGAGTAGCGCTGAAGGCACCATCAGTGACTTGATCCCCTACCCTTACTTCCTGGAGCGTGCCGTGCGTAGAGTGGTGGATAAAGCTGTGGATGAGCGTGAATGAGAAGAGTTACAGCAGGAGGAGTTGTGGGCGCAATTTACATCCGAAGCAGATGTTTCCTCAACACCTGCGGCAGCACAGAAGGGGCAGGAGGAGGAGGAAGAAGAGGAGTCGTGTGGGGGAGGAGAGGAGACAGACTCGGAAGATGATGATGAGGAAGGTGTTTATGTGGAGGAGGAAGAGGTGGTGGAAGAAGAACAACCGCAGCAGTCGTCACATGAGGCTTCTGCTGCTCCATGTTCCCGTGGTATTGTTCATGGCTGGGGGGAGGAAGAGGACTCGGGAAGAGGAAGAGGAGATGGAGAGTACGTCTGCATCCAGCTTTGTGCAGATGGCCTCTTTCATGTTGTTCAGCCTGTTGAGGGACCCCCGTATCAAAAAACTTAAGGCAAATGAGCTGTACTGGGTGGCCACGCTACTAGACCCTTGGTACAGGCATAAAGTGGCCGACCTGTTACCAACTCACCAGAAGGCGGAAAGGATGCAGCACATGCAGAACAAGCTGGCAACGATGCTTTACAATGCGTTTAAGGGTGATGTGACCACACAACGCAATCAAGGTACCACTGGCAGTAATCCTCCTCCTCCCAAGTCCACGCAGGCAAGGACAGGACACTCCGGCGATCTCAGGGTGATGTCGGACATGCGGTCATTCTTTAGTCCAACACCTCGCCGTAGGACTTCCGGATCCACCCTCCACCAACGCCTGGACCGGCAGGTAGCCGACTACCTGGCCTTGAGTGTGGATGTAGACACTGCGAGCAGCGACGATGAACCCTTGGTCTACTGGTTGCGCAGGCTTGACCTGTGGCCAGAGCTGTCCCAATTTGCCATCCAACTTCTCTCTTGCCCTGCCGCAAGCGTCCTGTCAGAAAGGACCTTCAGTGCAGCTGGAGGCATTGTCACTGAGAAGAGAAGTCGCCTAAGTCACGACAGTGTTCAGTACCTGACCTTTATCAAAATGAATGAGGCATGGATCCCGGAGGGCTACTGCACGACCGAAGACTAAGTCAGTCCCCACACACAGCATCTCTACCTGCAGGCCGCTTGACTGCCTTCTCCGCCACCACCAACAGGGTCCAGGACTGTAGGCGGATTCCTGAATTTTTAAGGCCCCTGCTAGCAGCGGACGCTATACTAATTTTTCTGGTGTGTGTACATGCATGCCTAATTTTTCTGGCTGCACTGCGGGCGGCTGCAACAAAAAAAAAAAAGCCATGTACATGTGCCCATCCCCCTTCGTGATCATTACCTTGCCGCGGTAAAGGGGCTTGTGTATCACAATGAAGCAATGACCGCCGGCTATATGAGTGTCTCGGGTGAGGGTGGCACACCAAAGATAATAAGGTCATTGCTTCATTGTGGTCAGACCAAATTTGATCAGCTGGCCCATTACCCATGGTCAGTGGACTGGTCACAATGGCTTGACCTCCATAACACATTCTCGCCAGAGACCAACCAGGTGAATCGCAGTGAAGGCACCATCAGACTTGCCCTCCATAACTGGTTCTCGTTAAAGGATTTCAAGTACATTCATTTCAATAGGGCCACAAAAGTCCTCCTGAGTCCTGTATAGTTATTTTTGGTCACTACCTCAGGGCGGCCATGCCTGCTGCCCTCCTTGCCTGGGTGTGTGGTGGTAGCCGTTTGTTGTTAGGCTGCAACTCCGGAACGGAATCGAAGCAGGATTCCTCGGCCTGTTGGATGGTTACCCGCCGCCCGTGGACACCATAGTACTGTGAAAGTACCAAAGAAAGTTTCACACAGTTCAATACATGGCAGACTTGCCCTCCATAAAACATTCTTGGCAAATGCTTTCGACTTGGTTTGTCTTACGCTGGGCCAAGGGTCTATCTGACCACAGATGCCTGGTCTGCAAAGCGTGGTCAGGGCAGTTACAGGACTTATACAGCATGGTCTCAGGCTCCCACTTCGGACCGGAATTGAACCTTGATTCCCTGGCCATTACCCGGGGTCACAATGGCAGACTTGCCCTCCATATCATTCTCGTGAAAGGAATGTGGTGTTATCTTTGCCCTCCATAACTGGTTCTCGTTAAAGGATTTCAAGTACATTCATTTTAATAGGGCCACAAAAGTTCTCCTGAGTCCTGTATAATTATTTTTGGTCACTACCTCGGGGCGGCCATGCCTGCTGCCCTCCTTGCCTGGGTGTATGGTGGTAGCCGTTTGTTAGGCTGCAACTCCGGAGCGGAATCACACCAGCAACGATTCCCCGGCCATTACCCTTGGTCACTGGTCACAATGGCGGACTTGACCTCCATAACACATTCTCGCCGGAGACCAACCAGGGGAATCACAGTGAAGGCACCATCAGACTTGCCCTCCATAACTGGTTCTCGTTAAAGGATTTCAAGTACATTCATTTCAATAGGGCCTCAAAAGTCCTCCTGAGTCCTGTATTGTTATTTTTGGTCACTACCTCGGGGCGGGCATGCCTGCTGCCCTCCTTGCCTGGGTGTGTGGTGCTACAACTCTGGACCGGAATCACACCAGGAAGGTTTCCACGGCCATTACCCTTGGTCACAATGGCAGACTTGCCCTCCATAATAGATTCTCGTTGCAGGTACTGAACAGCAAGTAAAAATGTAATGTAAAAAAAATAGATGTAATCTTTAACAATGGTAGCGAAAGAACCATCAAAAGTTGATAAGGCAGACAGACATTACCTAACCAGACATCACTGAGTGAGGAAGAGCAATCTTGCCATGGTGCGCACTGCGCAGTAGTCCACAGCTGTTTGCGGTGCATTACACAGTGAGTTTGGTGTGTCAGTATGAAGCAGTACACTAATTACACTCCCTAATTGATGTATACACATGCAAGATGTTTGAAAGCACTTTAGGCCTGCAATTTAGCATTCAATGTGATTTCTGCCCTTAAAACGCTGCTTTGCGTCAAATCCAGATTTTTCCCTGGGACTTTTGGCATGTATCCCACTCCGCCACCTAGGAGTCCAAGTGTTAGACCCCTTGAAACATGTTTTCCATCACTTTTGTGGCCAGCATAATTTTTTCTATTTTTGAAAGTTCGCCTCCCCATTGAAGTCTATTGCGGTTCGCGAACTTTTCCGCGAACCGAACGTTCCGCGGAGGTTCGCGAACGGGGTTCGCGAACCGAAAATCGGAGGTTCGCGACATCACTAGTCACTATACACAAACGTACCACATTCCAATGGCATTTCAGCCATCAAATACTATCTATCTACCAACCTCGCTATGCCCTCCAGTCAACAATCCTTTCTAGTCCAGTGCACAGAATTCATCCTACAGAACAACGTTTTCACCTTCACAGATAAAATCTTCCACCAAAGCAACGGTACAGCTATGGGGTCGTCGTTCGCCCCGTCCTACGTAAATTTAGCTATGGGACTCCTAGAACTCCAAAAAATGAAAGCCAATAACCCCTTCACTGATAATATAGTTTTTTACAAATGGTACATAGACGACCTCATTCTCATTTGGCAAGGTAATATCGATCTGATTCCCCGGTTTATCAATTATCTAAATTCTAACCCAGCTGGATTACAATTCACGTCACAACATAATCCTTCCAGCATTGAATACTTGGACCTCATATTGTTTACAGAATCCAATACCATAAAAACCAAAACTTACTTTAAACCGGTAGATGCTAACAATTGCATACATTTCGATAGTTTCCACCACCGCCCCTGGACCACTAACATACAGCCAATTCAGAAGGATCCATAAAAATTGTACAGATATCTCAGACTACAACACACAATCAGATAACCTGACACAGAAATTCCTGGGACAAAAATATCCCAAAAAACTAATTAAAGATGCAAAATTTAAAGCCAAAACAATACCACCACATAACCCATCCCAGAACCATACCAAGCCACCCAGCGAGAATTGCCCCCGGTTCATCACACGATACAGTGCCCAACACCCCCAAATTCGTACAATCCTAAAGAATAGATGGGAAATCTTATTACAAGACCCCTATCTGCGACAACTAATCCCCTCAACACCTTCAATCACCTTCAGAAGAGCACCCAACTTGCGAAACATCCTAGCACCTAGTAAATTCCGGACACCATTAGCCAACACAAACCCACAGAACAAAAAAAACCCAGGTTGCTACCCTTGCATCAACAGCAGATGTAAAGCCTGTCCATTCATAAACGCCACCACTTCTTTTTGTTCCAACACCACCAAAACCAATTATCCAATCAAAAACCCAATAACTTGTACCTCTAGATTTGTTATATACATTATTTCCTGCCCTTGTCACCTTCAGTACGTGGGCCGCACCACGCAAGCGGCTTGTAGCCGGATTGGACAACACAAAAGAAATATACTAAAAAAACTTAAAACTTAAAAAACTTAAACTTAAAAAAAAATATACTAAAAAGTTAAATAATCGTACTCAATGCCAAGCAGCTGCAGCTAAAGCTAACAAAATTTTGGGATGCATTAAAAGGGAAATAATAACTCGAGATGCTAGCATAATATTGCCCCTGTTTAACTCTCTAGTAAGGCCACATCTGGAATATGGAATTCAGTTCTGGGCACCACATTACAAAAAAGATATTGCAGTTTTAGAGCAGGTGCAGAGGCGAGCAACAAAATTGATACGTGGGATGGAAGGTCTCACTTATCAAGAAAGGTTAGATAAACTGGGTTTATTTAGTCTAGAAAAAAGACGCCTTAGAGGGGACCTAATTAACATGTATAAATACATCAGAGGGCAATATAATAGCTTGGCGGATGAGCTTTTTGTCCCTAGGCCTTCTCAAAGGACTAGAGGACATGATCTGCGCATGGAGGAAAAACGTTTTAGCCATTTATTTAGGAAAGGGTTCTTTACAGTTAGAGTGATTAAGATGTGGAATGCATTGCCACAGGAAGTCGTTATGGCAAACTCTATACCTGCATTTAAAGGGGGCTTAGATGCTTTCCTTGCGTTGAAAGACATCCATGGCCACAATTACTAGGTAATGCCTAATGATGTTGATCCAGGGATTTTATCCGATTGCCATCTGGAGTCGGGAAGGAATTTTTCCCTTTAGGGGCTAATTGGACCATGCCTTGTAAGGGTTTTTTCGCCTTCCTCTGGATCAACAGGGATATGTGAGGGAGCAGGCTGGTGTTGTACTTTATACTGGTTGAACTCGATGGACGTATGTCTTTTTTCAACCAAAATAACTATGTAACTAAGTAACTATGTAACTTTCCCCTCCACAGCGTCTCCAGACACTTCAGCACTCATCACGACAATGACCCCACTCTTTTTCACATCACACTCATAGAATCCATCGACCAACAGCAGCACAACGCTTTTGAGACACTGAAAGCGAGAGAAATGTACTGGATACAAATGTTGAGAGCCCTTATTCCAGAGGGTCTCAATGAACAATTAGAGAAAATTCACTAACCATATCTAATCAACAATATATTTTAACTAGTCGCCTCTTTTATCGTTCCTTGTCATACGTTCAGGTCTTATTATTACTATTATTACTATTGTTATTACCACTTTTATCATTTCAATATTATTATTATTATTATTTTTATTATTTTATTATTGTCTTATGAATATTAATATTTATTAGGCTGACCAATTTCATGCTTATTTTTATGTTTGTGTTTTTATGTTGAATTCCTTACTCCATCTGTACACTATCCATGTCTTATATTCATGCCCACTGTTTTTTCCGCCTTCCATGCGTCCTTATGGACGCATTGGTCCAACCCATGCCACCTTACGCATGACGCCTTACAAGTACGCATGCGCTATAGACGAATGCGACGACATATACGCATCCCGTAGACGCAATGACGCGTTCAATGTACGCATGCGCACATTGCATAATGACGCGACGTACGCATGGTGGGAAACCCAGTGCCCGCCACTTATTCTAATGAATTGGAGGGCGTTCCTCACTACTATTTAAGCAGCAGTTCAGTAGTGCCTGGCCACTGAGGCGCCAGGTTCTACCCGGACATACTGCTGGTAAGTGACTCTATTCTTGATGATACTTTGACCCTTGTTTCTGCACTTTGATATTTCACTACCCTACCCTTATACACTCTTCGAATTGGACACCCAGTACCTCATTGATTATAGCCTAGTGTGTTTGCGTGGATGTTTATATATGTACATGGACGCATGTGTGGTGCGTTCGCGTGCATATATTTGTGTATTCCTGCGAACGTGATTAACGCTCCACGCGGTGTATATAATGTATATGGATATGCTGTATATTTTTTTAAAAAATTTCCCTCCAAACCCCCCAGTCCTTCCCCCCCACCCCTTTTTCTTTTTTTCTCCCCATCCACTCAAACTTTACCCCAACCCCCAACCCCGCCCCCCCGCCCCCCCCCCCGAATCCCCCCTCACCCCTAACCCCCCCTTTTTTCCTGACTCGGTTTTTTTTTTTTTGAAACTGTTTCTTTGACACAGTCTTCCGACACTGGTAAATTACACTAATAATTACGGTTATTATTACTATTACGGATCACCACTATTATTATTTAGATCTGTACATTGTATATTATGTCCGGTCATACACAAATATTGCCTCTTACACCTAATAGTGTACTCCTTCCTGTATTTGCCTGATGAAGCGGGCTTGACCTGCGAAACGCGTTGGAGAGTACCAATAAACTTACCCTTGTTTGAATACACAGTTCATATTGCCTGCTTGTAGGAGGTAAGTCCACCACTGCCTCCTAAGCAATTTTAAAACTTTAAAATATTGTTTTTATCCTTTTGGCGCCTCTGTTCTCAAATATAATATGTCTCTCTGTCGCGATTGTCTGGTCGCCAGCGGAGGTTGACAGGAAATCGTTCTGTCTGTCTGGGAGTATAGGCCAGAGCTGCGGTTGCTGCTGGATGCTCCTTCTCTCTGTCTTGTCTTGTACGAACGCTTGCTGTAGGCTCGGTGAGGTAACCATTTAGCAAGCATTCGCGCTCTCTATTTCGTGTTTGTGTTACATTGGTTAGTTAGGGTGTCACGCTTATCACTGGGCACCTAACGCGCGGTGATCGTGCTTAAACACATTCGCTGTTGCGAATGAGTGCGGTGTTCGCGTTTAGTTAGCGTTTGTTATTTTCCTTGTGGTTCTTATTGTTGTTGCTTGCTGTGCCTTTTGCTACTCTTGTGCTCTGTCCTGCTCGGTCTTGTGTCGCTGTTGGCAATTGCCACTTTGGCGATTGCGTTCCTACTTCATTTCCGTTGTTGTGTGTTCACCGTCGGTGGGTGGCGACTAGATTGGTGGACACACATACATCCTGTCTCTGTGTTCTCTCTCTCTTTAAGGGCAATCTTGTCCTGCATTGCTTCAACTCGTACAATTCCCATCTGACGTCTGTGGCAGTGCAGAGGCTGTGTTCGTCTGCACTCCACAGTTCCATCTGCCGGTGGGAATCTCCCTCTACAGGTGCATAGCACCATAGCTGGGTTCTCTCAATTTACACGCTTGTGGAGGATTTCCGTAGTGTGGACGCGCATCCTGTGCGCTGACCACGGAAATAATTCCCTAATCGTTACACTTTTAAAACCAGAGCTAGCACAGATGATTAGTGAAGCAGTTGGGCAGCAGTTAAAGAGCATGTGAGTGGACATCAAAGAGCATAAGACTTGTGTAACAGCGCTGGAGGCATGTGTTAGTGACTGGGAAGATAGGCATGAGGAGACACATAACTTGGCCCAAACTGCCTGCAATTAACAAGTCATTTTATTTGATAAAAAGGGCGATTTTGAAAATCGCTCTCGCAGAAACAATCTTCGGATCATCGGCCTGCCAGAGACATACACAGCAGCAGATCTGGTGCATTTATGTTTTACAGACCTACCTAGGGTTTCAGGGCTGGATGGAGTGCATAAGGTAGAGTGAGCGCATCAGATAGAGCCCCCTAGGGATGAAAACAAGCTGCCCAGATCAGTCATTGCCCGATATCTAGACTGCACTTAAAAAACTACTATCCTGCGGGCCTACCATACTCAAAAGCTACTGGAAGTGGCAGGGAAGCTCCTTTTTGTAGACAGTAAATAAGGCTAGGAGGACCTTTAATCCGATATGTCAGGCACTTGTGCGGAAGAAAATCAGGTTTTCCTAGAATTACCCTGCAGTACTTAACTATAACTTGTACTGACAGCAAGAGAGCTACCTTTCATACATCAACAGAAGCCGATACCTTTTGCAATCCATGGCAATGGGGGAGTCCCCTGAATCAAGTCAGTTGCCAAAGTGATTTTGGCCGCGGATGTGGCCTCTACTCCATGAAAGGATTACAGATATGCATCTAGTCAAGAGTCTACCGACTGGGACATTTGAGTTACATGTTTACCTGGCTGGGTGAGAAGCCTTATATACAAGCTTACTGGAACTTTTAGAACTTTTGATATATGCTAGGGGAGGCCAACACCAATTGTTGAAAAGCTAGGCAGGAACCTGTTTTTTCAAAACAGACAGTGCAGGAGGATCTGTGTAGAAGATCTTCTGAGTGTGAATTATCACCTTGGATCAATACTACATGTTATTTGTGTTAGGCATGTTTTTTATGTTCCTTCATATTTTCATTAGGTCACCCTCTTTAGGAACTGCACTTTCCCATTCAGAAAAAAGGAAGCTCACGTGAGATTTGATTGCCGTGAGGCGAAAATATTAAAAAAAGTCTCTTTAGGCAGAGTCGCTATACAGTAGTTGGCATTATGTCTCATAATATGCGTGGTTGCTATGCACATGTTTATGTTTCTAGTTTTTGACTATGTCATTTAAGGGGTTCTCCTCTCTCACTTCCTCCTATGACTCCCTCCACACCTCCCCCCTCCTCTGATTAGCTACTACTCTCCAGTTGGATATCATATATGCTGGTGGATGCTGCTGGGACATCCGCCAGATAATAGGGAAATGGTTCATAATCATGATTTCATATATTGGCGTCTATTTGAAAAGGGCACCTGGAAAAAAGGGTGCCTGGTGTAGCCCATATGCCAACTTCTACTACAAAGGTCACATGGTGTAGCCCATATATGCCAACTTCAGCTACAAAGGGCGCCTGGTGTAACCGATATGCCAACTTCGGCTACAAAGAGCACATAGTGTAGCCCATATATGGCAACTTCCGCTACAAAGGGCGCCTGGTGTAGTCCATATATGCCGAATTCGGCTACAAAGGGCACCTGGTGTAACTGAAAAAGCTAGCTTTAGTTTATAAAAGGGATGCTGTTATAGGCAAAATTTGTTGGGCTATAAAAGCACTCTAGATATAGCTAAGAAAGGTGATTATTATGACCTAACTGCTCCCTACTCTCACACAGAACCCTCCTTGATGGTGCCTAACACTAACCCCCCCCCCGTGGTGCCTAACCCTAAGACCCCCCAGGTGGTGCCTAACCCTAAGACCCCCCAGGTGGTGCCTAACCCTAAGACCCCCCAGGTGGTGCAAAACCCTAAGACTCCCCTGGTGGTGCCTAACCCTTAGACTCCCCTGGTGGTGCCTAACCCTAAAACCCCCCAGGTGGTGCCTAACCCTAATCCTAACCTCCCCTGCACCCTGGAACCAAAAATCTCGGCTGTAAAAGGGTGCCCTTTTGTAGCAGAATCAAAAACCTTGTAGCCTAAAACCTTGTAGCTGAATAAAAAATATGGGCTGCAAAGGGGCGCCCTACTGTAGCCGTAAACCTTGTAGCTGAATAAAAATATGGGCTACAAAGGGGTGCCCCTTTATAGCCAAAAACCTTGTAGCTGAATACAAAATATGGGCTACAAAGGGGTGCACTACTGTAGCCGAAATAAAAAATATGGGCTACAAAAGGGCGCCCGCTTGTAGCCCATATCAAAACTCGGGCACCCTTTTCACCACCTTGTAGCCCATATTTGCAGAAATAACACTGATGTCTATGGAGGTGCCCTTTTCATACAGGCAGCTCAGGAGCCCTTTTCAACGGTTCCCATATATTGTGATGTGCTACTATGCTGAATATTATCACATGGAATCAGTGGCATAGCTAAGTATCTGTGGGCCCCGATGCAAGTTTTATAATGCACTCTATACATAACAATTGATACGGCGCACCAAAACCTGCCAATGGCAACTACAGTGTCAGAGGTGCAAGAATGGGATAGGGAACAGTCTGTTAATGATTACCACTATTCAAAGTATCTATAGATGTGATTATTGCCAGCACAGGACCAATAGAGAGCTAATACTGTAGTTGAGGGAGGGCCCCTCTGCCCCAAGGCCCCGATGCGGTCGCAACCTCTGCAACCCCTATTGCTACGCCCCTGCATGGAATATTAAGGGGCTACAAACACCACAGAAGCGCTCCCAAGTTTTACAACATTTGGATAACCTGATGGCAGATCTGTTGATTCTACATGAGTCACATTTATAGGCAATAGATTTCCCTCTAATGCAGAAAATGCGGGTGGGTCATGTCCAGGGGCGTTGCTAGCTCCAAAGATCAGTGGCACATGCCCCAGATCTATTCTAGGGGGCCCTGGTTTTTGCCCAGGCAGAGTAAAGGCACCACAGCACCCAACATGGCACCACACAGCACCCAGCATGCCCCATAGAGGCACCACAGCACCTAGCATGCCCCCATTGATGTACAACGCCCCTGGTCACATCATAAGCGCTCCCTCTGTGAGAAGTAGAGCGGGGGTGCTCCTTCTAATACGTAAAACATTTAGAGGCATGCTGTTGTATCAGGAAACCGATCAGGAAGGGGGAAGGTGGATGAAGGCAAATTTTGATGAGGCAGGAGATTTTAACCTTCCTGGCGGTAAGCCCGAGCTGAGCTAGCCCCTGGTGGAGCGATTTGCTCCATTTAAAATGCTGTACGCGCAGCTAGCACTTTGCTAGCCGCGCGTACAGCTCGATCGCCGCCGCTCTGCGGCGATCGCCCGTACGCAGCGGCGCAAGAGGCCCCCCCCCCACCAGAGCCCTGCGCTGCCCGGACCAATGAGTTCCGGGCAGCGCTATGGGCTGGATCGGAGGTGTCTGACGTCAGGACGTCAGCTGACGTCCATGACGTCATTCCGATCGTCGCCATGGCGACAGGAGAAGCCAAACAGGGGAGTGCGTTATATACGCGTTCCCCTGTTTGCTATTGATGCCGGCGACGATCGCACTAGAGGGACACATGCGCCCTCTAGTGGTGTTTCATGTAGCTACCACTCTGGTAGCTTTACATGAAACACAAAAAAAAAACGGATTTTTGCCAATCTGGCAAAAAAAAATAACCGCCAGGAGGGTTAATGTAATACCAATGGTCTAGCACCATACAAAATAAACGGGATAGAGATGGGGACATCAAACTTAGAAAAGGAGTTAGGAGTACTCATCGACAACAAGTTAAATAATCATATTCAATGACAAGCTGCTGCAGCTAAATCTAATAAAATTTTGGGATGCATTAAAAGGGAAATAAAAACTTGAGATGCTAGCATAATATTGCCCCTGTTTAACTCTCTAGTAAGGCCACATCTGGAATATGGAATTCAGTTCTGGGCACCACATTACAGGAAAGATGTTGCAGTTTTAGAGCAGGTGCAGAGACGAGCAACAAAATTGATACGAGGGATGGAAGGTTTCACTTACCAAGAAAGGTTAGATAAACTGGGTTTATTTAGTCTGGAGAAAAGATTAACATCTATAAATACATCAGAGGGTAATATAAAAGCTTGGCGGATGAGCTTTTTGTCCCTAGGCTTTTACAAAGGACTATGGGACATGATCTACGAATGGAGGAAAAACCTTTTTGGCCATTTATTTAGGAAAGGGTTTTTTACAGTAAGAGTGATTACGATGTGGAATGCATTGCCACAGGAAGTGGTTATGGCAAATTCTATATCTGCATTTAAAGGAGGCTTAGATACTTTCCTTGAGTTGAAAGACATCCATGCCTATAATTACTAAGTAATGCCTAGTGGTGCTGATCCAAGGATTTTATCTGATTGCCATCTGGATTCGGGAAGGAATTTGTTCCCTTTTGGGGCTAATTGGACAATGCCTCGTAAGGATTTTTCGCCTTCCTCTGAATCAGCAGGGATATGTGAGGGAGCAGGTTGTACTTTATTTTCTGGTTGAATTCGATGGATGGATGTCTTTTTTAACCGAAATAACTATGTAACTATGTAACCTTCCTCTAGAGAGGATAGGCAATTGAAAACTTTGACTGAGCAAGCTACCACTAAGCAATTAGGTTAATTGATGTCTGGAAGAATATGCTTCCGTTAGAAAGAGATTTTTCACATTTTTCTAAGGTTCATTCTTCCCATTCCCATAATTTTATTTTGGTCTCTAGAAACCTCCTCACCTCTATGGTGCGCACTGACATCAAAGCAATGATCATCTCTGACCACTCCCCGATTAAAATGTCCCTTGATATAGAACCTAAATGTCCCCAGAGTCAATGGAGATTCCCAACTTACCTATATAAAGACGCGCAGTTTGCCTCGGATCTGAAGTTATGGTGGCTAGATTACATCAGAAATAATTTGGCTCACTGTAATGAACCATTTATGTTCTGGGAAGCTGCCAAAGCTGCGTATGTGGCCTCATGCAAGAAGAAAACTCTAGACAAATATATGGAGGCTTGTGAGCGGGTCCGGTCTGTTTACTTAGATTTTCAGGATGATCCCCCTGAGGTTAAGATGGAGGCATGGACAGCTGAAAAGAAGAACCATGATTTCTGACTCAAAATATATGACTCAATATATAGGTCCTTGAGGGCAGCCAGGTTCTATTAGTGAGGGAATAAATCCGTGAAAATGCTTGCAAACTTGGCACGAAGGCAATGGACCCCAAAATACATAGCTCAGATTAACAATGATTCTGGTAAAGTCATGCATACACCCTAGGACATAGTGCAAGTATTTCAGGATTATTAGAGCAAATTATATTCCTCTGAGCAGAGGAATCCAGAGTTGCAAGATAAATACCTGAGAGGTGATGCTCCCAAAATTTACAAAAGAGGAGTTAGAATCATTAAACGCAAAAATTGGGCCAGTGGAGGTGGAACAGGTTATCAAACACTCTGCACTCGGTAAGGCTGCTCTCGGATATATCTCAGGTTGGGATCTGCTGGGGTGGAGTCGGAGGCTTTCTTGGCATAAGATGCTGAGAAGGCCTTTGACAGCATTGGGTGGTCATGGCTATTGAAAGTCATAAGACTTATGGCTTTTGGAGGAAACTTCTTAACATATGTTATTATCATGTATACTTGTCCAAAGGCAAGGGTGTCCATACCGGGAGCAATTAGCTCATCCTTTTGTTTGGGGAGAGGGGCGCAACAGGGATGTCCCTTGTCTCCACTTTTGTTCAACCCCGCTATCGAACCCCTGTCGCATTCCTTTTACTTCCATAAACCCTTCGAAAAGAATAAGACTGGGCTCCAAGATCATGCGTTCTGCGCTATTTGCGGGTGACATCATTCTGTATATGGTGAATCCTTGGCAAGATTTTAGGCCAGTTGTTGAACATATAGGCAAATTTGGAGAACTAGCGGGGCTGACAATAAAATACCATAAGAGGGAGCTTATGTTCCAGTCTTCATCACTAGGCCCTCCCTTTCCAGAACTGGATGCTTATAAGATTAATCTGGCACCCTCACACATAACTTATTTGGGCATTACAATTCCTAACCAAACAAGTCAACTCTATGGTTTAAATATATCACCCATAGTTGCGAAGGTGCTAAATGAATTAAAATCTTGGGCTAAGCTTCCACTTTCCCTCATGGGTAGAGTCCACCACCTCCTTAAGATGGTTAGTTTTGTACGGTTAGGGTCTGAGTCCACTAACGCAGTTGTGTCCGCTTCTGTCTGCTTTTTAATCATCTCTAACATTGATGTTTTGCTAAAAAGCATACAGAAATGCGTTAGTGGGCTCAGGCCCTTACTCTATACTTTGCAAACTATGCCTTTATTAGTTAAACATAAAGATATTAGGCACTTGGATACGGCATGTAGCACTTTCATTTGGAGATCAGGTAAGCCCAGAATAGCTTTTATTAGACTTAAAAATCCTATCCCTCAGCTGGGAGTGAATCTTCCTGATATCTACAGCTATAATCTAGCTGCTATTTTCCGACATATTTGTGATTGGTTGGGTTGAGTTTTATACCCCCTTGACTTTGGAGAAGGAAATTATAGCCCCGTTTTCTTTTGCAGGGATTCTAAACACTAGAATCCGCTCCCTTGCAGTGTTTATCAGGCATAATGTTATTCTGCAAGTCACTATAATCACATGGCATGAAATTAGGAAAAAATGTGGTTTACATGGGCTATTGTATGCTAAAATGCCTTTTCTGAATCATCCTGATTTCCAGCCTGGTATCTTGCATAAGGCCTTTCAGTTATGGCATAAACTGGAAGTTTCTAATTTGGGTGATCTCCTTAAAGGGGAACTGAAAAGAGAGGTATATGGAGGCTGTCATGTTTATTTCCTTTTAGACAATACCAGTTGCCTGGCAGCCCTGCTGATCCTCTGCCTCTAATACTATTAGCCATAGCCCCTGAACAAGCATGCAGCAGATCAGGTGTTTCAGTGGTTCAGACTTATAAGTCTGATCTGACAAGACTAGCTGCATGCTTGTTTCTGGTTTTAATCAGATACTACTGCAGAGAAATAGACCAGCAGGGCTGCCAGGCAACTGGTATTGATTAAAAGGAAATAAACATGACGGCCTCCATATACCTCTCTCTTCAGTTCCCCTTTAATGGGCAGGGTAAACTCCTGTCTTTCTCAGAAGAAGACAAGTACAAAGCTATGCCTTTGGTATCTTGGGGTTTGACAAACCTTTGTCTTTCAATCTGCAATTTGATGACCTCCTCACCAACGTCAGGTACAAGTAGTCATTGGCATGGCTCTATTCCTTTATTAATGCATTTGGCCCACAACGGATTGCACGGAAATGACAATTGTTGAAATGGGACAGCCTGGCCAATGTTTCACTAGAAGATATGGAGACCTCTGCGAAGGAGGGATGGATGGCGGTTTGGAAAAGTAGCACACATGGCAGCTAATCGGGTTGCACTCCCCCACGGACCCCCGCCCCCCTATAAAAACGCAGCAGCGCCGGCAAAGTTTTCAGTCTGCTGCTGCTGCTGTAGTGAGAGGAAGGGAAATATATTGCTGGAGATAGGGAAAATGTTGGTTAGGCTGTTGTTAGCTTGCTCCTCACTGACATTTTATTGCTGAAAGCAACCCAAAAAAGCCCTTTTGAGGGCTAATATTCTTCTGATGTGTTTTTTTTTTTGTGTGTGACACTGCATACAGCCCTGTCGCAGCTGGCCCTTGTTCAGCGCACATGCAGCACTGGCACAGCCTTACAGACCTGTCACCGCCCAATCTCGCGTGGCTGCATGGTCGCATAACTAGTTAGCATGGTGGAGCTCCAGGGTCTCTGTTATCACTGTATTGTGTTTGCACTATTGTATAGCTCTGTGTCTGTGTGATACTCCACAGACAGATCACTGTCACTGAGGAACTGGGGGGAGGAGGAGACCTTTTGGGACCTCAGTGAGGAAGAGGAGCTGGCTATCTCGGCATCCAGCCTTGTTCAAATTGGTTCTTTCATGCTGTCCTGCCTGTTGAGGGAGTGACCCCCATATAAAAATGGTTAAAGGAGAACGAACTGTATTGGGTGGTAACGCTACTGGACCCTTGCTATAAGCAAAAAGTGGCAGAACTGTTAGCGGAGGGCTCACCACTTTTAAACCCCTTAGCTCCTTTTGATGTCTGTATGCCCCTCTTAGTAAGCATACTGTGATGCCCAACCCCGGCTGGAGTGGGATACTTCCGCTCAACACATTAACTGTTGTTTGGTTTTGTATTGTTCCATATAAATCAGTTTTGGCGTAGATCTGGAGCATGATCCCTGGACAGAACAATAAAAACAAAAGGGAAGGCTATTCAAAGCTAGGATATTGTGGCTTGAGGATAAATCACCATCCATTACTCTAGTACAAGAGTTGGTCAATTATCTTATCCATCTGGAGATGCTAAATTTGGAAAAACATAAAGAAAATTCTATAAAAACATTTTTTTAAGGTGTGGTCTGCTTATATAGAAAAAGTCTTTACGAGGGACCAGATTATCTGCTTAGTGACACCGTTATCTGAAACTTAGCGGTATTTAAAGCTTAAAAATGGAGGCTATTTGGGACTGTTAGAGATATAGGGAAGGTAAGTAAGGGGGAGAGGGTGGGATTTATAGAATAGATGGTTATGTTTAACTGGATTTCTCATTTTTGCAGAAATATTTGATGGATAGCTTGATCACTATTCTGAAAGAGCCGTTAAGTAAGCTTTCTTCTATGCCGATTGAATTAATGTTATTTTATCTGCTATAATATTGAGGTGAAATTATTGTTTGTATCTCTGACTGGAAAAGCAAAGAGTTTTGATTTAGGATGATACGATTTATTGGCTAACGTTGGAAGGCTTATTATGAGCCTTCGTTGGAAGGCTTATTATAAGCCAAAAGTTTATTCATCTCTAAGTTAGCCAATAAATGTAAACTCCATGCTTTTACAAACAAAACAAACACAGAACACTTATATCGCGCTTTTCTCCTGGCGGACTCAAAGCGCCAGACCTGCAGCCACTAGGACACAATCTATAAGCAGTAGCAGTGTTAGGGAGACTGGCCCAAGGTCTCCTACTGAATAGGTGCTGGCTTACTGAACAGGCAGAGCCAAGGTTTGAACCCTGGTCTCCTGTGTCAGAGGCAGAGCCCTTAATCATTACTCCATGACTAACCATCCAGCTTTTACTGATGGCTAACACAGTATAACACTCTACTGCTATCTCTGACTGTTAAACACTGGATTCTTTGTCCACAATTCCTTTTCACCTGCTTTCATGTTATGTTAAAAAAATGTAGATAATTCATGCATATGTAACTGCTGGTATTATTGGAAAACCTTAATAATATATATATCAGAGCTAATGACCCTTTGAACTCTCCTGCAGTAAAACTTTATCTCAATCTGTCTCTCACTATTTCTTTGTTGTTTAAGTGCTTCAGAAAACAGGACTGTCCAAGAGCTCAGAGAAGCTCTTTTGCATAGATAATAACTGAGATTTCTTAACTCTTCCTGTACTGGAAAACAAGATGAGACTTTTTTTTCTTTGCTACTAATGTTCTAATTCTTAGCTGTACTACACATACAATTCATTATCTCATAAGTTTATTTTCGCTTCAGGTATGCTTTAAGGCTCTTCTGTGCCAAAGAACACTAAGGAGTCCTGGAGAACATAGGTAATTACATAAGTAATTTATTAAAAATCATATATATATATATATATATATATATATATATATATATATATATATATATATATATATATATATATATATATATATATTGTGAGGGATCAGCTTCAGATGGTAAGCATTGTAGCAGGAACAGAGCAGCTCCAAGCAGGTTTGTATGCAAACATAAATCCAAGTTTATTTGCAGCAGGTTCACAAACAACAGTTTGCAGTTCAGTAATAAAGTCAGTAATTCCACAAAACAAAGATAAGGCCAACTCCGGCCGGGTGCTTACTTTCAGCGTTGAGTAACACACAAATGTCAGTCCAAACACATGCAGTCCCCTGCAGCAGCTTCTCAGCAGAGCTACTTCCTGGAAACAAACGAAACCTTTTCTGTGCAAACTGACAGAACCTGCTGGACACACCTCTCTCTCACCTCTTCCTCTCCAGAGACTTGTTAGCTCTGTTGTTAACCCTTTGTGGGCTAGACAGGCAGCAGTCCACAAATACAAGGCATAATATATTCCACCCAGGACCTGGCGACCAGATGCACCCACCCTGCTCTACATCTGGTCAGCTCCGGACCCTTCTCAAGGCCTTAACCCCTGTCACTCCTGACAGTCAGCAAAAGCCTATCCTCCGGAGCTGCTACAGGATGTAGCGCCTGAACCCGGGTGCAACATACCGTCCATCGCACACCACTTGTGACAAAGAGAGCGGCACTTTGCCAGCCACTTTGTCACATACTCCCCCCCTCTGTTCGAGCCCATGGGATCGGACATAATCTGCTGCAAGACAGTAGGTTCTCGATAGAGCATCGGCATTACCATGTAACTTCCCTGCTCTATGCTCTACTGAGAAGTTGAAGGCCTGTAATGCCAAAAACCACCGTGTTACTCTGGCATTTTTCTCCTTGTTCTGACACATCCAAGTAAGTGGGGCATGGTCTGTAATGAGCCGAAAGCGACGGCCTAGGAGATAGTATCGGAGTGCCTCCAGGGCCCACTTGATGGCCAGACACTCTCGTTCAACGATACTATACCTTTCTTCCGCAGCCGTCAGCTTCCGGCTCAAATACGCAACCGGGTGCTCCTCACCATTGAGCACTTGGGATAGAACTGCTCCTAAACCCACACTTGATGCATCAGTTTGAACCAGAAATTCCTTCTCAAAATTAGGCGTAATTAGTACAGGACACTTGCACAAAGCCGCCTTAAGACTCTGAAATGCTCTCTCTGCATCAGACCCCCACTTAATCGTGGTAGAACCTTTTCCCTTTGTCAGGTTTGTGATGGGAGTAGCCACCGTGGCGAAATTTGGGATGAACCTTCTATAGTACCCCACCAACCCTAGGAATGTTCTCACCTGCTTCTTCGTCTTAGGTTGAGGCCACTCCCTAATGGCCTCAACCTTCTGGATCTGGGGCTTAATCAAGCCTCGTCCTATGGTGTACCCCAAGTACCGGGCTTCCTCCAACCCCACTGCACACTTTTTAGGGTTTGCTGTCAACCCTGCCTCTCTAATGGAGTTCAAGACAGCCTGAACTTTTGGTAAGTGGCTTTCCCAGTCACTGCTAAAGATGACCACATCATCTAGGTAGGCCGCAGCAAAGGGCTGATGAGGTCTGAGAATTTTATCCATCATTCTCTGAAAGGTTGCTGGAGCACCTTGCAACCCAAAAGGCATCCTTACATACTGGAACAGCCCTTGAGGAGTGGAAAATGCCGTCTTCTCCTTGGCTGTTCCAGTTAAAGGCACTTGCCAATACCCCCTAGTCAAATCCAGCGTTGTTACATATCTAGCGGGACCCAACCTTTCAGTCAACTCGTCCACTCTGGGCATGGGGTAGGCATCAAATCTAGAAACCTCATTTAGCTTTCTAAAATCATTGCAAAAACGTATGGACCCATCTGGCTTTGGGACTAGAACTATGGGGCTACTCCACTCACTGTTGGACTCCTCTATTACCCCCAATTCCAGCATCCTTTTAATCTCCTCTGCTATAGCTTGTCTGCGGGCTTCAGGTATCCTATATGGCTTAAGGCGGACCTGTACATGTGGTTCTGTCACTATATCATGCCTAATTAGATGAGTGCAGCCTGGGAGTTCCGAGAACACATCTTGGTTGCGTAGAAGAAACTCTCTAACCTCCTGTTTCTGTGAGGATGACAGGGTTTCTGCAACCTGTACGTCATTTACCCCAGACTTGTTCTGCCTTTGCCCTTCTACCAAGGCTGACAGGGCTACCCTCTCCTTCCAGGGTTTTATTAGGTTTACATGGTAGAGCTGCTCCGGCTTCCTCTTACCAGGCTGGTAAACCCTATAATTCACCTCACCCACCTTTTCAATAATTTCATAAGGGCCTTGCCACTTAGCTAAAAATTTGCTTTCTACCGTGGGGACCAACACCAGGACTCGGTCACCAGGATTGAAAGACCGCACTTTTGCATCTTTGTTGTAAATTCGACACTGAGCCTCCTGGGCCTGTTGCATATGTTCTCTAACCAAGGGCATGACTGCAGCGATTCTATCCTGCATACAAGACACGTGTTCAATCACACTTCGGTAGGGGGTTGCCTCTTGCTCCCATGTTTCCTTTGCTATGTCGAGAATTCCACGTGGTCTCCGCCCATACAATAACTCAAAGGGAGAGAAACCAGTGGAAGACTGAGGGACCTCCCTTACTGCAAATAACAAATAGGGCAAGAGGCAGTCCCAATCCTTTCCATCTTTTTCAACCACCTTCTTTAGCATATTTTTCAATGTCTTATTGAACCTTTCCACAAGCCCATCCGTTTGAGGATGGTACACTGAGGTGCGCAGCTGTTTTATTTTCATCAATTTACACACTTCCTTCATTAACTTAGACATGAATGGAGTTCCCTGGTCTGTCAAGATTTCTTTAGGCAAACCAGTTCTTGTAAACATGTGGAAGAGCTCTCGTGCAATCAGCTTGGAAGATGTGTTTCTCAGGGGTACTGCTTCCGGATAGCGGGTAGCATAGTCTACAACTACCAGAATATACTGGTGACCCCGGGCAGACCGGACTAAGGGCCCAACTAAATCCATGGCTATTCTTTCAAAAGGGACCTCGATGACTGGTAATGGGACAAGTGGACTGCGAAAGTGAGGAGCAGGCGCACACATCTGGCAATCAGGGCAGGATTCACAATATTTCTTAACATCCCCATGCACTCCAGGCCAAAAGAACCTTTGTAAAATCCTGTCCTTGGTTTTCTCATACCCTAAATGACCCCATAGGGGATGTTTATGGGCAAGGTCTAGGACCATAGTGCGATAAGGCTGAGGCACAACGAGCTGTTCCACAATTTCCTCCTGTACCTTGCAAACTTGGTATAATAAATCAGCATTTACTGCCAGGTGAGGGAACAGTTTGTCAGCCCCGGGAACATGGGGTTCACCATTTACCACCTTAACATTTTCCCAAGCTTTGCTCAGAGTGGGATCTCTCAGCTGGGCAGTACCGAAGTTATCCCGAGAAACCTCTAAATCTGAGAGCACCGTACCCTCTGAGGCTTCTGGGGACAACTCCGTCTGTCCCGCAAGAACAGACAGTGGAAAAGACATTTCATGATCAACTTCATCAACAGCCGTTGTTTCAACAATATTCTCATCCCATCCTGGGCTATTTGCATTACCAAGATCTGAACACTTGTCATTTTTCCCTTCCCACAAGTTCCAAAACAGGGGAAAGTCCCTCCCCAAAATAACACTGTGTGCCAAATTTGGGCTCACCACTACTTCCTGTGTGGCAGGCCCACAGTCTGTCTCTAGGGTAAGGAGTGCTGTAGGGTATCGTTTAGAGTCTCCATGGACACACTGCACCGTGATGTGCCTGTCACCAAGCAAGGCATTGTCCACCAGGCTGGCATGTACAAGGGTCACCAAACTGCCAGAGTCTAAAAGGGCTTGGACAGTTTGGCCAGATACCTTTATCAAAGTCATGTGTGATTCAGAGTTCGCCAGGTATACAGGTCGGGCAAACAAAGACCTCCGCCTGGCATGATCACACTCCATTTCCTCTACAGCAATAGGGCAGTTAACAGCAATGTGTCCCCACTCATTACATCGCCAGCACTGAACAGACCCTGGGTTCCTTGTAGTGGACACTGGGCGAACTCTGCCTGTCCCCTTAGGACCCTCAGGGGACTTCCGCTCCCCCACAAATCCTCCCGCCATACCAGCTTTTGTCTTACCGGTAACCTGGGGAGTAGACAGTTTCTGGGTCCAGGAGCGCTGGGCAGCCGACCACGCCAGGGAATCCTCCGCAGCCAAGTAACGTTCCAGCAACTCAATAAGTTGGTCGGCTGATTGAGGATCTGCATGGCTCTGTAATAGTGCTAGCTCTTGTTTGCCCGCATCCGAGCACCAATTGTGAGGGATCAGCTTCAGATGGTAAGCATTGTAGCAGGAACAGAGCAGCTCCAAGCAGGTTTGTATGCAAACATAAATCCAAGTTTATTTGCAGCAGGTTCACAAACAACAGTTTGCAGTTCAGTAATAAAGTCAGTAATTCCACAAAACAAAGATAAGGCCAACTCCGGCCGGGTGCTTACTTTCAGCGTTGAGTAACACACAAATGTCAGTCCAAACACATGCAGTCCCCTGCAGCAGCTTCTCAGCAGAGCTACTTCCTGGAAACAAACGAAACCTTTTCTGTGCAAACTGACAGAACCTGCTGGACACACCTCTCTCTCACCTCTTCCTCTCCAGAGACTTGTTAGCTCTGTTGTTAACCCTTTGTGGGCTAGACAGGCAGCAGTCCACAAATACAAGGCATAATATATTCCACCCAGGACCTGGCAACCAGATGCACCCACCCTGCTCTACATCTGGTCAGCTCCGGACCCTTCTCAAGGCCTTAACCCCTGTCACTCCTGACAGTCAGCAAAAGCCTATCCTCCGGAGCTGCTACAGGATGTAGCGCCTGAACCCGGGTGCAACATACCGTCCATCGCACACCACTTGTGACAAAGAGAGCGGCACTTTGCCAGCCACTTTGTCACAATATATATATATATATATATATATATATATATATATATATATATATATATATATATATATATAAAACTAGCTGATGGCACTGCATTTCCCGGGCATGTATTTGGCTGGTGTTGGCTCTGTCCCACTTTTTATAACCCTAACACACAATTACTCAATGACCAAGTATGTGAGCTTTGCAGTCTTTGGCATCAATAATTTGCATTGAAATGAAACAAATCTGATTGGTTTTTTGTGGCTCCACCCACTTTTCTGACTTTGAACTCCTGTCACCCAATGACCAACTGTACCATGTTTGAGGCTTGTACCATTACCAGTGCAAGAATGGCAGCAGTTAAATATTCCCCTTGAAAATCAATAGGTGAATTTGCATTGGCTTTTGTAGGCTCCACCCACTTTTCTGAAAATTAATCCCAGTCACCTAGTGATCAACTGTGCAAAGTTCGAGCAGTCACACACACACACACACACACACACACACACACACGTATATATACATGCAGACTTTTTTTTTTCTTTCTTCTGCCCTGTGTGACTCTTCAGGGCCACCTTAAATTTTTGTCCCACCCCGTGACGCCACGCCATGCTCTGATTGGCCGCCGGGTCCCCGGAACAAGAGTGGGGCTGTGGGGATCCCGGCAGCCATTGATGCATACAGAAAGGCCGTGGAGAGCCGGGGGAGATGCTGGAGTTCCACTGCGCAGCAGCGATAGCGCGCGGGACTCCTAAAATGCAGGGAATTCCATAGCCTGACCTGAGCTCGGGCTTACCGCTCGCAGCTCATCTCTCCCAGCCCGAGCTCAGGTCGGGCTTACCGCCAGGGAGGCTACTGGCACAAACCTCAAACTTGGTTGAGTTGATCAATGGGTGACTAGGGTTCAAATTGAGAAAGGGGGGGAGCCACAAACAGCCAATCAGATTTGTTTCATTCCAATGCAAATTATTGATGCCAAACACTGCAAAGCTCACAAACTTGGTAATTGAGTAATTGATTAATTTTGTGTTAGGGTTAGGAAAAGTGGGCACAGCCAACACCAGCCAGAGGCATAACCGGACAACAACCGGCTCATTAGTGGGCGGAGACAAAATACAAATTTCACTGGAAAAATGTAAACTGCAGCCATTCTTATACTGTAAATGGTAGGTTTCTCAAACTTTGCACAGTTGGTCACTGGGTGACTGGGATTAATATTCAGAAAAGTGGGTGGAGCCTACAAAAGTCAATCAAAATTCACCTATTGATTTTTAAGGGGAAAATTTCATTGCTGCCATTCTTGCACTGTTAATGGCGCAAGCCTCAAACCTGGTACAGTTAGTCATTGGGTGACTGGGGTTTACACTGATAAAAGGGGGTGGAGCCACAAACAGCCAATCTTTTTTGTTTCATTTTAATGCAAGTTATTGATGCCAAAGACCGCAAAGCTTACAAACTTGGTCATTGAGTTATTGAGTAATTGTGTGTTAGGGTTAGGAAAAGTGGGCGCAGCCAACACCAGCCAAATACATAAGTGGGCAATGCCGTGTCATCAGTGTGTGGAGACAAATACACATTTCACTGATAAACTGTAAACTGCAGCCAGTCTTACACTGTTAATGGTAGGGCTGTCAAACTTTGCATAATTTGCCACTGGGTGACTGGGATTAATATTCAGAAAAGTGGGTGGAGCCTAAAAAATCCAATCAAAATTCACCAATTAATTTTCAAGGAGAATATGTAATTGCTGCCATTCTTGCACTGTTAATGGCACAAGCCTTAAACCTGGTACAGTTGGTCATTGGGTGACTGGGGTTCAAATTCCGAAAAAGGGGGGAGCCACAAACAGCCAATGAGATTTGTTTCATTTCAATGCAAATTATTGGTGCCAAAGACCGCAAAGCTCACAAACCTGGACAATGAGTAATTGTGTGTTAGGGTTAGAAATAGTGGGCGGAGCAAACACCAGCCAAATACCGTCTTTCCCCGAATATAAGACACTGTCTTATATTCTTTTTGTGGAGGAAATGTGTGCTAGGGCTTATTTTCGGGGGTGGGAGGGGCTAGACGCTTTGTGTATGGGCAGGTGCGTGGTCTCTTACCGCACCTCCCTTGTGGCTGCGTCCCCCTCCGTTCCAAGCAATTCCTCCGGCGGCGGCGGCATTGTAATCGATCTGTGAGGGCGCCCTTTGACCTTCACGCAGTACGCCAGGCCGACTCTGCGCTGGCGCTCTCTTCCTGTCATCATGTGCGCCCGGCAGATGCGTCCCAGGCGCACATTGATTAATCAATGTGCATTTGGGACGCATCAGCAGGGCGCACATGATGACAGGAAGAGAGCGCCAGCGCAGAGTCGGCCTGGCGTACTGCGTGAAGGTCAAAGGGCGCCCTCACAGATCGATTACAATGCCGCCGCCGCCGGAGGAATTGCTTGGAACGGAGAGGGACGCAGCCACAAGGGAGGTGCGGTAAGAGTCCACGCACCTTCCCATACACACAGCGCCCCCCCCCCCCCCCAGCTAGGCCTTATTTTCGGGGTAGGCCTTATATTTCAAGCATGCTTGAAATATAAGGGAGGCCTTACTTTCGGGGTAGGTCTTAAATTAGGGGAAAGACGGTACATACCCGAGCAATATCGGTATATCAGTGGGCGGAGAAAAATACAAATTTAATTGGGAAAATGTAAACTGCAGCCATTCTTACACTGTTAATGGTAGGGTTCTCAAACTTTGCACAGTTGGTCACTGGGTGACTGGGATTAATATTCAGAAAAGTGGGTGGAGCCTACAAAAGCCAATCAAAATCCACCTATTGATTTTAAAAAGGAATGTTTCATTGCTGCCATTCTTGCACTGTTAATGGCACAAGCCTCAGATCTGGTACAGTTAGCCATTGGGTGGGTGGGGATCAAATTCAGAAAAGGGGGTGGAGCCACAAACAGCCAATCAGATTTCTTTCATTTTAATGCAAATTATTCATGCCAAAGACCACAAATCTCACAAACTTGGTCATTAAGTAATTGTGTGTTAGGGTTAGAAAAAGTGGCCACAGCCAACACCAGCCAAATACATACTCAGGGAACGTCAGTTCATAGTTACATAGTTACATAGTTATTTTGGTTGAAAAAAGACATACGTCCATCAAGTTCAACCAGTACAAAGTACAACTCCAGCCCGCCCCCCACATACCCCTGTTGATCCAGAGGAAGGCGAAAACCCCCCCACAAGGCATGGTCCAATTAGCCCCAAAAAGGAAAAATTCCTTCCTGACTCCAGATGGCAATCAGATAAAATCCCTGGATCAACATCATTAGGCATAACCTAGTAATTGTAGCCATGGATGTCTTTCAACGCAAGGAAAGCATCTAAGCCCCCTTTAAATGCAGGTATAGAGTTTGCCATAACGACTTCTTGTGGCAATGCATTCCACATCTTAATCACTCTTACTGTAAAGAACCCTTTCCTAAATAAATGGCTAAAACGGTTTTCCTCCATGCGCAGATCATGTCCTCTAGTCCTTTGAGAAGGCCTAGGGACAAAAAGCTCATCCACCAAGCTATTATATTGCCCTCTGATGTATTTATACATGTTAATTAGATCTCCTCTAAGGCGTCTTTTCTCTAGACTAAATAAACCCAGTTTATCTAACCTTTCTTGGTAAGCGAGACCTTCCATCCCATGTATCAATTTTGTAGCTCGTCTCTGCACCTGCTCTAAAACTGCAATATCTTTTTTGTAATGTGGTGCCCAGAACTGAATTCCATATTCCAGATGTGGCCTTACTAGAGAGTTAAACAGGGGCAATATTATGCTAGCATCTCGAGTTTTTATTTCCCTTTTAATGCATCCCAAAATTTTGTTCGCTTTAGCTGCAGCGGCTTGGCATTGAGTACGATTATTTAACTTGTTGTCGATGAGTACTCCTAAGTCCTTCTCCAAGTTTGATGTCCCCAACTGTATCCCATTTATTTTGTATGGTTCCAACATCAGTTGGCGGAGAAAAATACAAATTTCACTAGCACAATGTAAATTGCAGCCATTATTACATTGTCAATGGTAGAGTTCTCAGTCTTTGCACAGTTGGTCACTGGGTGACTGGGATTAATATTCAGAAAAGTGGGTGGAGCCTACAAAAGACAATTAAAATTCACCTATTGATTTTCAAGGGGAAATATTTAATTGCTGCCATTCTTGTACTGTTAATGGCACAAGCCTCAAAGCTGGTACAATTGGCCTTTTGTTGACTGGGGTTCAAATTCAGAAAAGGAGCTGGAGCCACTGCTAATTAGATTTATTTCATTTCAATGCAAATCATTGATGCCAAAGACCATAAAGCTCACAAACTAGGTAATTGAGTAATTGTTTGTTAGGATTAGAAAAAGTGGGCAGAGCCAACACTAGCCAAATACATACCCGGGCAACGCCGGGCGACCAGCTAGTAACTGGAATAAGTTTGGGAATGAAGTATGGGGATTTGAAAAGTTGAACACATTATCATCTGCAAAAAGTGCAATTTTAAATTCAGAATTACCCACTCTTATGCCAGAGACATCTGAGGAATTTCTGACCATGATGGCAAACGGTTCAATGCAGAGGGCAAAGTGAAGAGGGGAGAGAGGGCAGCCCTGTCTCTTACTATTCCTTATAAAGAACATTGCAGACTCGAGTCCCATATTACATACTGAGGCACACGGACCTGTGTAGAGGCTGCAGACCCCATTCAGGAACTCTCCTCCTATCTCAATTTTTTTAAGTACTAGTTGGAGATACCGTACGTCAACCCTGTCAGAGGCCTTCTCTGCATCCAATGAAAGGAGCAGAGAAGAAGAACACATCAGCTCCACCAGGCCAACAACCATTCTTATGTTATCTGTAGTCTGTCTGCCCTGCACAAGGTCCAGTCTGGTCCAGATAGACTACTTTAGGAATAATAGAGTTTAATATATGAGCCAAAACTTTAGAAAAAATTGTAATATTGGAATTAAGAAATGGGCCTATAATTAGAAACCACTGCGCTGTCCCTACCAGGGAATAGTGATGGCCTGAACATCAAATTTTCAGTTTGCGACCTTCGAACTTAAACTTCCGTAAAAATATGCGAACTGTGCGAATTGCCATAGACTTCAATGTGCAGGCAAATTCTAAAACCTACAGGGACTGTTTCTGGCCACAAAGGTGATGGAAAAGTTGTTTCAAGGGGCCTAACACCTGGACTGTGGCATGCCGGAGGGGGATCCATGGCAAAAGTCAAACCAAAAATTACGTAGTTGATGCAGAGCTGTGTTTTTATTTGCTAAAGGGCAGAAATCCCATTACATTCCTATATTTGTGGAATAAAGTGTGTGTACACGTTGATCAGGTAGTATAAGGGTTATTACTTTTTTTACATTACGTTTTACGTTTGTTGCATCCCTGGTTAGTGACACTGACAAGAGATGCAGTGACTTTGCTCTGCACATGTATGTGCAAGTTAGAAACAAGAAAACTAAAGATCCCCTTTGTGAATATATATGTACCATAAAAGAGCAAAAAAAAAATATTAAAATCAGGATACAAAGATAATTGCAAAAATCTTTATTAATTGCCAACTGCAAAAATAAAAACAATTAAAAACAAAGCAGCCAAGCCTGGGCCATAGGCCCCTAATGTTACAAATGTAATCTCTTAGCCCTGTGCTGGTTATAATAAAAGGTAGACTAATGACTCACCTGGGAGTCTCTGCAATCAAAATATCGATGACAGTGTCACAAATTGGTAAATAATATGATTATAATATAATGACACTGCGCCGCAGAGATAATCCCTCGGAGAGGCATACAAGAATAATCATTTAATTATACAACCTCCAAAAATTTTAAAGTGCCAGTGCTCAAACGCAGTTATCACATATAAACTGTGGTCAATAATTCATCAAAACCATATAAAGAGAAAATATGTATGAATTAGTTAAGGAAAATTAGTGAGGTAGATGAGGGTAAAATTAGTGAGGTAGGGACGTGGAAAAAGATAGCAGCATGTTAGAGAAGATGGTGGCATAAAGTAGGACGGCACGGGTAGCGCTGCTGCGGCCATTCCTGAGTCCATCTACCGATCTGATTAGGTGAGCCTTGCGCCATTTCCCTCCTTACTATGCTCCTATCGATTTTCCCTCTCCCTTTTCCTATCTACCTCATTGCGTGTGCTTTATGCCACCATCTTCTCTAACATGCTGCTATCTTTTTCCACGTCTCTACCTCACTAATTTTACCCTCATCTACCTCACGAATTACTCCTTAACTACTTCATAGATATTTTCTCTTTATATGGTTTTGATGAATTATTGAGCACAGTTTATATGTGATAACTGCGTTTGAGCACTGGCACTTTATTCATTAGCGACAGATTTTTGGAGGTTATATAATTAAATGATTATTCTTGTATGCCTCTCCGAGGGATTATCTCTGTGGCGCAGTGTCATTATATTATAATCATATTATTAACTATAATAACCATTGATAACACTGTCATCAATATTTTGATCGCAGAGACTCCCAGGTGAGTCATTAGTCTACTGTCAGAAATAGCAAGGTTACCTCTGTAGCGGAGAGCGCGCGGCCGCCGCTTCCACGTCTGACGTCACGGCGGTTCCCGCCACCGCCTCCTCTGCATTACTTCCCACCAGGTCAGGTCTCTCCAGATCGCATCTCAGCAGAAGGGCGCACGCACGCACACAGAAACAGGACCTTTATGCCCTGAGGAGAAAGGTTAGCTGACCGGCTGGTCAGCTGACACCTGGGAACTGACATCCGCCGCCTGATTGGTTGAGAGGAGTGGGGGCGGAACAGCAGGGATTACCTTTGCATTTAAGTCCCGGGCTGTCAGTTCAACATTGTCTGCTGTTGCTGATACTTTGCGGTTAAGCTCTCAGACCTTAGTTCCTGGTGTGCTTTGATCCGGCAGGAACCCAGGGATTTCACACATAGCTAGGAGTTGTTTGATAGCTATAATTATAACTCATTGTGATGATTTGCTCAGCTGCCTGTGCAGGCAGGCAGCTTTTTGACCATTGTGTAGGTTTGCATGCTGCAGGACTCTGGAAAGAAGAGCTACTGTCAGTTTTGCAGCTTGTACTTGCTGAGGAATTTGCATACGTTGTCATGCAAATTGCCTGGCCACATTCATTGGAGGCGTGTACTATAAGTACTATGTGTTTCCCACAATGCTTGGCTGTTCACAAGGAGTCTTCCTGTGAAACACTCTGGAGAGTGTCAGCCATGCTCTTTGTTTGAAGATCAGCTTAGAGTAATTCCTGGAAACTGTGCTAGGCAAATTCCCTAGTGCAGTTAGGATTGTTTATCTGTTTGTTTGTTCTGTTGCTGTTGTCCTGTCCCAGCGGTGGTCGACAGGAAATGGTTCTGATCTCTGTTCTTGGAGTATAGCTGGTGCAGCGGTTGCTACCAGCTATCTCTTCTGTTCTGTCTCTTTGGATTGCGCTAGCCACTTTTCGCTAGCGCTGTGGATCCTTCTGTTCTGTCTCCTGGGATCGCGCTAACCACTTCTTGCTAGCGCTGTGGATCCTTCTGTTCTGCTACTCTGTACCTGGATCGCACTCGCTTCGCGCTAGTGCTGTGGATCCTTCTGTTCTGCCTCTCTGGATCGCACTAGTCTCTTCGCTAGTGCTGTGGATCCTGTCTCTCGCTTGTTCCTGTTCTCGTGTGTCTGTCTTGTCTGCTATGGACGCTTGCTGGAGGCTCGGTGAGGTAACCGTTAAGCAAGCGTTCGCGTCCTCTGTTTCATGTTTGTCTGTCGATGGTTAGTTAGGCGTGCTTGTCTCTATTGTGCTTATCACGTGGAGACCGCGCATAACCGCGTGCACTGTTGCGAATGAGTGCGGTGTTCGCGGTTAGCTAGCGTTTATTTTCCGCATCTCCTCATTCTATTATTTGCTGTGCCTTTGCTATCCTCGTATTCTGTTCTGATCTGCCTTGTGTCACTTCTGGCAATCGCTTTTCTTGCGGTTGCGTTTCTGTTTCGTATCTGCTGTTGTGTGTCCGCGGTCGCGGGGTGGCGACTAGATTGGCGCACACACATACGACCTGTCCCTTTGCTCGTTCTCATTCGCAATCGCTTCTCTTGCGATTGCGTTCTGCGCTTCGTACAATTCCTGTCTGGCATTTGTGGAGGTACAGAGGATTGGTTCCTCTGCACTCCCCAGCGCCATCTGCCGACAGGAATTTCCCTCTACGGGTGCGTAGCACCTTTTGCTGGGTGCCTGCAATTATACGCTTGTGGAGGATTTCCGCCGTATCAGCGCACACGTTGTGCGCTGCTCACGGAGAAAGTTCCACAATCGTTACACTCATATTGTTGCCTATTGTGTATGAACCTTGCCTGAACTCTGACTATCCTTTGTCTCACGATTCTGTACTCTGCCCATCTGTCTCATTGCCGACCCCGGCCCGACCTCGACTATGCTCTTGCCTTCTGATTCTGTACTTGTGCATATCTGATTGCTGCCAACCTCGGCTATACCTCTGACTACGATTTTGCCTTCTGATTTTGTACTGCGACCTGACCGATTGTTACCGACCTTACCTGTACGACCACGCTAGTCATAGTGATAGTTCCCACAGCCAGGAGTACTCCTGAGTTACTGTGCACAAAACACGTGTGATCACACCTTTGGTTAAACTTATACTGATTGTATCTGCTGCTTAGGTTTCACTATCTGTCTGTTGAGCTCACTCTGTTCTACAGAGTACCACCGATCATTACATAACAGCAGACCAAAAAGTTGTTATGGAGGCTCCGATTCAGGCGTTAACTGCGGCTGTTGCACGGTTAAATGCCACTGTGACATCACAACAGCCTCAGTTAAACGGGTTGACTGAAGCCGTTAGTCAGGCACAGAGATCTGTATCATCACCGCCTCCCTCTCTGGTCCGTGAACCTAAAATGCCGCTACCTGAAAAATTTTCAGGACATAGGTCTGATTTCAGAAATTTTAGGAATAGGTGTAAATCATATTTCGAAATGAGACCCATTGCATCAGGCTCTGAGTTGCAGCGGGTAACATTGGTCAAAATTCTGCTTTCTGGGGATTCTCAGACATGGGCCTATAACTTGCCTGAGGGTCATGAGGCCTTGAGAACAGTTGAGGCTTTCTTTACATAGTTACATAGTTATTTTGGTTGAAAAAAGACATACGTCCATCGAGTTCAACCAGTACAAAGTACTACTCCAGCCTGCTCCCTCACATATCCCTGTTGATCCAGAGGAAGGCGAAAAAACCCTTACAAGGCATGGTCCAATTAGCCCCAAAAAGGAAAAATTCCTTCCCGACTCCAGATAGCAATCAGATAAATTCCCTGGATCAACATCATTAGGCATTACCTAGTAATTGTAGCCATGGATGTCTTTCAACGCAAGGAAAGCATCTAAGCCCCCTTTAAATGCAGGTATAGAGTTTGCCATAACGACTTCCTGTGGCAATGCATTCCACATCTTAATCACTCTTACTGTAAAGAACCCTTTCCTAAATAAATGGCTAAAACGTTTTTCCTCCATGCGCAGATTATGTCCTCTAGTCCTTTGAGAAGGCCTAGGGACAAAAAGCTCATCTGCCAAGCTATTATATTGCCCTCTGATGTATTTATACATGTTAATTAGATCCCCTCTAAGGCGTCTTTTCTCTAGACTAAATAAACCCAGTTTATCTAACCTTTCTTGGTAAGCGAGACCTTCCATCCCACGTATCAATTTTGTTGCTCGTCTCTGCACCTGCTCTAAAACTGCAATATCTTTTTTGTAATGTGGTGCCCAGAACTGAATTCCATATTCCAGATGTGGCCTTACTAGAGAGTTAAACAGGGGCAATATTATGCTAGCATCTCGAGTTTTTATTTCCCTTTTAATGCATCCCAAAATTTTGTTAGCTTTAGCTGCAGCGGCTTGGCATTGAGTACGATTATTTAACTTGTTGTCGATGAGTACTCCTAAGTCCTTCTCCAAGTTTGATGTCCCCAACTGTATCCCATTTATTTTGTATGGTGCTAGACCATTGGTACGACCAAAATGCATGACTTTACATTTTTCAACATTGAATTTCATCTGCCATGTATGTGCCCATATAGCCATCCTATCCAGATCCTGTTGCAATATGACACTATCTTCCTGAGAGTTGATGATTCTGCACAATTTTGTATCATCTGCAAAAACAGCAACATTGCTCACTACTGCATCTACTAGGTCATTAATAAATAAATTGAAGAGCACTGGACCCAGTACAGACCCCTGTGGGACCCCACTGCTAACAGTCTCCCATTTTGAGTACGATCCATTGACCACAACTCTTTGTTTTCTGTCCATTAGCCAGTTCCCTATCCATGCACACAGACTCTTCCCCAGTCCTTGCAGCCTCAACTTTTGCACCAGACTTTTGTGGGGAACAGTGTCGAAGGCCTTTGCAAAGTCCAAGTATATCACATCTACAGCTTTCCCAATATCCATATTAGCATTCACTACCTCATAAAAGCTGAGCATGTTAGTCAAACAGGACCTGTCTTTAGTAAACCCATGTTGATGCTGAGAAATAAGATTATTTTCTACTATGAAGTCATGTATAGTGTCTCTTAGTAACCCCTCAAATAGTTTGCATACAACTGATGTTAAGCTTACAGGTCTATAATTTCCTGGATCTGATTTTTTGCCCGTCTTAAAAAATGGGAAAACGTGGGCTGTACGCCAATCCACTGGGACTCTGCCAGTTGCAAGAGAGTCACAAAAGATAAGATAAAGGGGTTTATCTATAACTGAACTTAATTCCCTTAGGACCCGAGGATGCATGCCATCCGGGCCAGGTGCCTTGTCTATTTTTAATTTATTTAGTCTTCCCTTCACTTCTTCCTGCGTTAAGTATTTAATATTACAGTTAGAAGATTGAGACTCTTCTGCCTCTGTAATTTGCAACAGTGCTGTTTCCTTTGTGAAGACAGAAGCAAAGAAAGCATTTAATAACTTTGCCTTACCTTGGTCATCCACCATTGAGTTCCCACCCTCATCCTTTAGGAGTCCTATAGTCAACCTTTCTTTTTTTTAGAGTTGATGTACTTGTAAACCTTTTTTGGGTTAGATTTGATATCCCTAGCGATTTGATTTTCAGCTTCGATCTTTGCCAGCCTAATTTCTTTTTTACAATTTTTATTGCACTCCTTATAATTGCTTAGTGCAGCCTCGGTCCCCTCCTGTTTTAGGACCTTATAGGCACTCTTTTTCTTCTTAATTTTATCCCTAACCTTTCTATTCATCCATAGAGGCCTTTTTTTATTCCTAGACATTTTGTTTCCATATGGGATATACATACTACAATATTGATTGAGAATAAGTTTAAAAGCTTGCCATTTCCCTTCAGTGTCCTCCCCTTGTAGTACATTATCCCAGTTCACCAAACTTAGTGCCTGCCTAATTTGATTGAACTTTGCTTTTCTAAAATTCATAGTTTTAGAAAAAAAAATTCTTTGATGCCATGACGGTCATATACGATGACCCGGATATTGCAGCCACGGCAGAAAGGAATTTAAAAAGGCTACGCCAAGGGCATGGTATAGTGGAGGATTACGCCTCCCAGTTCAGGAAATGGGCAGTCTCCTCCAGATGGCAACATTATGCGTTATTGGACTGTTTTTTTGTCAGGGTTGGCTGATTCAGTTTCTGACATCATGATCAGTCACCCTGAACCCAAAACGCTAGACAAAGCCATTTCCTTAGCTATCAAGATTGATCGCAGGGTCAGGTACTATAAGCAGGACAGGTCACGAAGTGCTCCCCGATCTGTCGTGTCCACGCCACAGGTCCCGACTACTCAGGACGTGCCAATGCAGATTGGTCACTCAAAGTTGTCAGAGACCGAAAAAACCCGTAGGCGTAAAGAGGGCCTTTGTTTGTATTGTGGAGAAAAAGGGCATATCATAAAAAATTGCAGTAAGAAGGCGGAAAACTTCTCCGCCTAGGTGTAGTTGGAGGTACTATCCTAGGCGAACCTGTTTTACCTCCAAAGTTTTCCAAAGTGTTATTACCTTGTTCTGTGACGTGGAAAGATCAAGGTTTTTGCACACAGGCCTTCGTGGACTCAGGCTAACTTTATTGATTTAAGTCTGGTTTCTAAGTGGGAAATTCCTATCCTCCCCTTAGACAGGCAGATTTATGTAACCGCTATAGATGACTCTCCACTTCAGAACAAGAAGCCCCCCTCGCAAACTCCCCTCCTCACCTGTCATGTGGGAGTTTTGCATCAGGAGGAACTGCAATTCTATGTATTAAAAATGTCCTCCGCAATAATTGTTTTAGGTCTCCCATGGTTACGTCAACATTCACCCAAGATTGACTGGAATACGGGGCAATTACTAGCCTGGTCCCCAGCCTGTCAATCTACCTGTCTGGAGAAAGTTTCCCTGTGTTCCACCGAGGAGGGGTTCCTTCCCCTTATTTAGAATTTTCAGATGTGTTCTGCCCTCAAGCGGCTGATAAGCTTCCCCCACAAAGAGAATTTGATTGCCCCATTGATTTGAGGCCGGGTACCATGCCTCCCAGAGGGCATTTGTATAACCTCCCAGGTCCAGAACAAATTGCTAAGAAAGATTACATCAAGGAGAACCTTGAGAAAGGGTTCATTCGCCCCTCCAAGTCACCAGCAGGGGCAGGTTTTTTCTTTGTCCAGAAGAAAGATGGTGGGTTGCGCCCATGTATCGATTATAGGGCACTTAATAAAATAACGATTCCTAACCGTTATCCACTACCCTTAATTGATGACTTGTTTTCGCAAGTTTCTGGGGCACAAGTGTTCTCCAAACTGGACCTGAGAGGGGCATATAACTTGATTCGAATCAGACAAGGGTGACGAATGGAAGACCATGTTCAACACACCCGATGAGCATTACGAGTACTTAGTGATGCCCTTCGGGTTGTGTAATGCCCCCGCGGCCTTCCAGGAATTTGTCAATGAAATATTTACAAATGTTTTGGGTCGCTTTGTCGTCATATATTTGGATGACATACTGATTTTTTCACACATTCTCAAGGAACACAGTGATCATGTGAAATACGTTTTGAGTAAACTCCGGGAAAATCAACTTTATGCAAAACTAGAAAAATGTCTATTTGAGGTGTCTGAACTTGCCTTCTTGGGGTACATCATCTCCTCACATGGTCTATCCATGGACCCCAAGAAGGTTTCCGCAGTTCTGGAGTGGCCTCAGCCTGCTGGTTTGAAGGCAATTCAGTGCTTTCTAGGTTTTGCAAACTATTACAGAAAATTCATCAAGGGATTTTCTTTTGTGGTGGCTCCCCTCACCAATTTAACTAAAAAAGGGGCTGATACTTACAACTGGTCTCAGGAAGCCTGTGAAGCTTTTGAACAGCTCAAGTCTCTGTTCTGTGCTGCCCCCATTTTGCATCACGTAGATGTCTCACGCCCATTTATTGTGGAAGTAGATGCCTCTGAGGTTGGAGTGGGGGCTGTACTCTCCCAATATACGGGGTCTCAGGGGCGATTGCACCCCTGTGCTTTCTTCTCCCGTTACTTCTCTCCGGCAGAGAGAAATTACGATATCGGCAACGGAGCTCTTAGCCATAAAAATGGCATTTGAGGAGGGGTGACACTGGCTAGAGGGGGCAGAACATGTTATTACAGTTTATACAGATCACAAGAATCTGGAATATATAGAGGGTGCTAAGAGGCTCAATCCGAGACAGGCTCGATGGGCACTCTTCTTTACACGATTCCGGTTCATAATTACGTATAAACTAGGTAATAAAAATGTAAGGGCCAACGCTTTGTCCCGTTGTTTCGAACCTGGGTCAGTACAGCCCTCACTCCCTGTCAACATCCTGCCAGAGCATGTTGTGATTGCAGCCACAGAACCCATGGAGGACCTGACAGTCACTCTGCAGCCATTTCAGTCTGAGGCTCCAGAGGGGAAACCCGACGGGGTATTGTTTGTCCCGTTGCATTTGCGACTGCAGGTCCTACAAATGTTTCATAGTCACAAAAACGTAGGACATCTGAGTATAAGCAGGACCGAGGACCTCTTGCCTAGCAGTGTATGGTGGCCCTCGGGGAGAAATGACTGTAAGGACTTTGTCACTTCTTGCACCATCTGTGCTCACAGTAAACCATCTAGACAGGCTCCTGTTGGTACATTGCAGCCACTACCCACTCCCACAGAACCATGGACCCACATATCCATGGATTTTGTGGGAGAACTCTCCAATTCTGAGGGGAACTCTGTGATTTGGGTTATAGTAGATCGCTTTAGCAAAATTGTCCATTTTGTTCCCTTGAAGAAGTTGCCCTCAGCCCAGGAGTTAGCAGAACTTTTCATTGTGCATGTTTTCCGCTTACACAGAATACCTACTAATATAGTGTCAGACAGAGGGGTGCAATTTGTGTCCAAATTTTGGCGGGCCTTTTGCCAGCATTTGGGCCTCACCTTGTCTTTTTCTTCAGGCTTCCACCCTCAAACCAACGGCCGGACAGAGAGAATGAATCAGTCACTGGAGCAGTTTCTCCGATGCTATGTGGCTGATTCACAGCAGGATTGGGTAGGAAGTTTCTTCCTGTTGTGGAGTTTGCCCATAATAATCTCTGCAACACTTCCTCGGGGTACTCTCCATTTCAGGTGGTGTCGGGTAAATCACCCAAGTTTTGCCCCTTGCCAACGACCAATTTTCCTTTTCCAGCACTAGACGACTGGCAGAAATCGTGTAAGAGAATTTGGTCATCGGTAAAAGTCAACCTGGAAAAAGCTTTTAATATACAAAAAAGTCAGGCTGATAGGAAGCGTTCACCTGAATAGGACTTTACCCTGGGAGACATGGTATGGGTATCCACGCACCACATAGCCCTTAGACAGCCATCAGCAAAATTAGGGCCTAAGTATATTGGACCATACCCTATTACAGAAAAAAATCAATGAAGTGGCATACAAGGTTGCTCTCCCAGCCACCATGAAGGGTGTTAAGTCTTTTCATGTGTCTTTGCTTAAGCCAGCTGTTTGTGTTGAGTCCTCTCCCCCCCCCCCCCCCCCCAGTAATTATTGATGGAGAACCTGAGTATGAAGTGGAGGAGATTTTGGATTCTCGTAAGGTGCAGAGCTCGTTACAGTATTTGGTCCACTGGAAGGGATATGGTCCTGAGGAGAGGTCATGGGTCCCAGATCGCCATCTCCATGCTGAAGAGTTTCACTTGTTGCATCCTGAGTGTGTTTCAGGGGCGTGTCCGGAGGCCACGCCTCAGGGGGGGGTAATGTCAGAAATAGCAAGGTTACCTCTGTAGCGGAGAGCGGCGCGGTCGCCGCTTCCGCGTCTGACGTCACGGCGGTTTCCGCCGCCGCCTCCTCGGCATTACTTCCCACCAGGTCAGGTCTCTCCAGAGCGCATCTCAGCAGAAGGGTGCACGCGCGCACACAGAGACAGGACCTTTATGCCCTGAGGAGAAAAGGTCTGCTGACCGGCTGGTCAGCTGACACCTGGGAACTGACATCCGCCGCCTGATTGGTTGAGAGGAGTGGGCGGAACAGCAGGGATTACCTTTGCATTTAAGTCCCAGGCTGTCAGTTCAACATTGTCTGCTGTTGCTGATACTTTGCGGTTAAGCTCTCAGACCTTAGATATTTCCTGGTGTGCTTTGATCCGGCAGGACCCCAGGGATTTCACCCATAGCTAGGAATTGTTTGATAGCTATAATTATAACTCATATTGTTGCCTATTGTGTATGAACCTTGCCTGAACTCTGACTATCCTTTGTCTCACGATTCTGTACTCTGCCCATCTGTCTCGTTGCCGACCCCGGCCCGACCTTGACTCTGCTCTTGCCTTCTGATTCTGTACTTCTGCATATATGATTGCTTCCAACCTCGGCTATACCTCTGACTACGATTTTGTCTTCTGATTTTGTACTGCGACCTGACCGATTGTTACCGACCTTACCTGTATGACCACACTAGCCATAGTGATAGTTCCCACAGCCAGGGGCTATCACTGAGGAGTACTCCTGAGTTACTGTGCACTAAAGACATGTGATCACACCTTTGATTAAACTTATACTGATTGTATCTGCTGCTTAGGTTTCACTATCTGTCTGTTGAGCTCACTCTGTTCTACAGAGTACCACCGATCATTACATCTACCTTTTATTATAACCAGCACAGGGCTCAGAGATTATATTTGTAACATTAGAGGCCTATGGCCCAGGTTTGGCTGCTTTGTTTTTAATTGTTTTTATTTTTGCAGTTGGCAATTAATAAAGATTTTTGCATTTATCTTTGTATCCTGATTTTAATTTTTTTTTTGCTCTTTTATGGTTCATATATATTCACAAGGGGATCTTTAGTTCTCTTGTTTCTGTTCTAGTATATTGGAAACACAATAAAAGGTAGAAGGCTGTGCATCCCTGACCCAATACTGTACAATTGAATGGTTAATCGCTGTGGCACACACCGCCCCCCCCCCCCCCTGGACTAAAATGTACGCCCGCATCCAAACAATGCAATACTGGTCTATGGAGAAATTTTAGCTTCCATCATAGTTTTGCATGCAAAAATATAATATACTGGACCAACGTTGAGGTAAATCTCCAGAGCAGATGTCCTAACACTAACTAACCTAAGTTAAAAGCAAATGTCTTTAGCCTGGGAGCAGCTACGCTAAAATGTGTAACTTACATTCAATACAGACAGCAGAAAACAAAGCAAGCGCTCACCAACATGGGCTGCAACTGAATGACTCATCACCTCATATGCACCGCTTATATAGCTCAAATACACACTCAGCAATCAGACAGATGCAAAACATATGCATAACTAAATACTTACCATGCAAAACAGGATAGCACAATGGGTGCTACTAGCCTGGTAGTTACAGAATTATGGAAACACAATAAAAGGTAGAAGGCTGCGCATCCCTGACCCAATACTGTACAATTGAATGGTTAATCGCTGTGGCGCACACCGACCCCCTGGACTGAAATGTACGCCCGTATCCAAACAATGCAATACTGGTCTATGGAGAAATTTTAGCTTCCATCATAGTTTTGCATGCAAAAATATAATATACTGGACATCTGCACCAACGTTGAGGTAAATCTCCAGAGCAGATGTCCTAACACTAACTAACCTAAGTTAAAAGCAAATGTCTTTACCCTGGGAGCAGCTACGCTAAAATGTGTAACTTACATTCAATACAGACAGCAGAAAACAAAGCAAGCGCTCACCAACATGGGCTGCAACTGAATGACTCATCACCTCATATGCACCGCTTATATAGCTCAAATACACACTCAGCAATCAGACCGATGCAAAACATATGCATAACTAAATACTTACCATGCAAAACAGGATAGCACAATGGGTGCTGCTAGCCTGGTAGTTACAGAATTATGGAAACACAATAAAAGGTAGAAGGCTGCGCATCCCTGACCCAATACCATACAATTGAATGGTTAATCGCTGTGGCGCACACCGCCCCCCCTGGACTGAAATATACGCCCGCATCCAAACAAAGCAATACTGGTCTATGGAGAAATTTTAGCTTCCATCATAGTTTTGCATGCAAAAATATAATATACTGGACATCTGCACCAACGTTGAGGTGCTAGTATATTGCTTGAGGTCGGTGACCTTTCCCCCATACTTGAAACCTATTATGGTATTTACAGTAACATTAGTTATGTCTGCTTGTTTTTTCTGGTGTCAACATGTATGTGCAAGTTTACAGACCAATGTAGTTTAACGAAAATATATATATTTTGCAAATGCTGCAGCAGAGGCCCAGACAATGGCCTACACATTTTACCCAAAAAATTAAAGTTGTTTTTTTTTTAGCAAAATCAATGTTTGTTGCATCCCTGATGAGCGACACTGACAAGAAATGCGTTGGCTAGGCTCTGCACATGATGGTGCAGGTTTACACGTACAAAAGGTTTTTTATTTAAAAGTGCAGGCACTATAGCAGAGACCAGAACAATGTTGTCATGGCATAAACATTTTACATAACAAAAAGTATTTTGTTTGGTATATATATGTTGCACCCATGGTTGCCAGAGGCAGATGCCCCAAAAATTGCCACACTGGTGAGCTTTGTGATGATGGCATTCTGGTGGTAGTGGTAATAAAAGCAGGAGTTGGCGGGCTTGTTGGCTGGCTGACCGCAGGTGCTGATACATGCTGTCTGGCAAAGCCACTAGCTCCTTGCGACAATCTCCCCCTGCTTACAACAACTTGTCTCCTCCTCCTCTCTGTCTCCCCATCTGAACTCTCCCCCTCTTCATTTCTTTCTGTGGGCAGCCACGTCACATCCATGGACACATCATCATCATCATCATCTGCTGACTGAGACATGTCAGGTGGTGTAACATCCTTATGTACTTCATCTTCTGACAATAATGCTTGCACATCACTAATTTCCTCAAACTGATGTGTGAATAACTCCTCTGACACATTGAGGAAAGTGGTTGTTGTACTAGTGGTGGGGCGAGTGGTAAGTCCTGGAGTGCCAGAATCAGAGCAAGAGGAGGATGGTGCATCAAGGTTTCTGAGAGGAAGTGGTAGAAGCTGGGGTTTGCTGTGTAAGCCAGCATTTTGGGAGTTCAGGGTACCTGGTCCCTGAACACTGGGCATCATTTTAGGACCACAAGACGTCCCCTGCGGTGTGGCCTGCCTCTGCCTGTCATTTTTTCCCACAATATTAAAAAATACAAAGAAAAAGCTCTGCCAGTGAGGAGGAGCTGGATCACTTTGCACAGGTCTGTGATATAACAAAATCAAAATACAACAAGAAAAGCATTTATTATGGTGGGTGTATTGTGCTACTTTACACGGAGTCACTAGGAGTGTGCGCATGTCTGTGACATGCAGCTTAATATACACTGCACTGGTGGACAGTGAGTGGACATAGAAATCTGTTATATAACTAAATTGAAATACAAAAAGAATAGCACTTATGATGATGGGGTGTATTGTGCTACTGTACACGGAGTCACTAGGAGTGTGCGCACGTCTGTGACGTGTAACTCAATGTACACTGCACTGGATGCACAAGATGCTCAATCAGGAGTCAGGACACTGTACAAACACAACCTATGTGTACCAGTACCAGCTCTGAGACGGGTCCTTGCATACCTCCCAACATTTTGAGATGAGAAAGAGGGACACTTAAGCCACACCCCTGCCACACCCCTTATCACGCCCCCATCACACCCCTAGTCACGCATACCATAAAGATTTCATAAGAAAAGTATGTCATTTTATAATTTAAACTACACTGGTCCTTTCTATCCAGGTTCATTTTCCTTCATAACACATGGAAATAAGAAATATATGAGTTTAAAGGATGAGTATAAAGTTTAGAGTCAATTTAACACATTTTTCAGTAGGTCTGTTCATCAGTTCTGTGCGAGGGACAAATGAGGAGGTAAGAGCGACAGGGCTCCCAAAGAGGAACAGTTGGGAGATATGGGAGAGGGGGACACACAGCATGGCAGGGCAGGGGACACTGGAGATGGGGACACAGCATGGCAGGGCAGGGGACACTGGAGATGGGGACACACAGCATGGCAGGGCAGGGGACACTGGAGATGGGGACACAGCATGGCAGGGGACACTGGAGAGGAAGACACAGCAGGGCAGGGGACACTGGAGATAGGGACACAGCATGGCAGGGCAGGGGACACTGGAGATGGGGACACAGCATGGCAGGGCAGGGGACACTGGAGATGGGGACACACAGCATGGCAGGGCAGGGGACACTGGAGATGGGGACACAGCATGGCAGGGGACACTGGAGAGGAAGACACAGCAGGACAGGGGACACTGGAGATGGGGACACACGGCATGGCAGGGCAGGGGACACTGGAGATGGGGACACAGCATGGCAGGGGACACTGGAGAGGAAGACACAGCAGGGCAGGGGACACTGGAGATAGGGACACAGCATGGCAGGGCAGGGGACACTGCAGATGGGGACACAGCATGGCAGGGGACACTGGAGAGGAAGACACAGCAGGGCAGGGGACACTGGAGATGGGGACACAGCATGGCAGGGCAGGGGACACTGGAGATGGGGACACAGCATGGCAGGGGACACTGGAGAGGAAGACACAGCAGGGCAGGGGACACTGGAGATGGGGACACAGCATGGCAGGGCAGGGGACACTGGAGATGGGGACACAGCATGGCAGGGGACACTGGAAAGGAAGACACAGCAGGGCAGGGGACACTGGAGATGGGGACACACAGCATGGCAGGGCAGGGGACACTGGAGATGGGGACACAGCATGGCAGGGGACACTGGAGAGGAAGACACAGCAGGGCAGGGGACACTGGAGATAGGGACACACAGCATGGCAGGGCAGGGGACACTGGAGATGGGGACACAGCATGGCAGGGGACACTGGAGAGGAAGACACAGCAGGGCAGGGGACACTGGAGATGGGGACACACAGCATGGCAGGGGACACTGGAGATGGGGACACAGCATGGCAGGGAACACTGGAGAGGATACACAGCAGGGCAGGGGACACTGGAGATAGGGACACACAGCATGGCAGGGCAGGGGACACTGGAGATGGGGACACAGCATGGCAGGGGACACTGGAGAGGAAGACACAGCAGGGCAGGGGACACTGGAGAGGAAGACACAGCAGGGCAGGGACACTGGAGATGGGGACACACAGCATGGCAGGGCAGGGGACACTGGAGATGGGGACACAGCATGGCAGGGGACACTGGAGAGGAAGACACAGCAGGGCAGGGGACACTGGAGATAGGGACACACAGCATGGCAGGGCAGGGGACACTGGAGATGGGGACACAGCATGGCAGGGGACACTGGAGAGGAAGACACAGCAGGGCAGGGGACACTGGAGATGGGGACACACAGCATGGCAGGGGACACTGGAGATGGGGACACACAGCATGGCAAGGGACACTGGAGAGGAAGACACAGCAGGGCAGGGGACACTGGAGAGGGGGACACACAGTATGGCAGGGGACACTGAAGAGGGCTACACGCAGCATGGCAGGGGACACTTGAGAAGGGGACTCACAGCAGGGCAGGGGGCACTGGAGAGGGGGATACACAGCATGGCAGGGGGCACTGGAGAGGGACACACAGCATGGCAGGGGACACTGGAGTGGTGGACACACAGCATGGCAGGGGACACTGGAGATGGGGACACACAGCATGGCAGGGGGCACTGGAGAGGGACACACAGCATGGCAGGGGACACTGGAGTGGTGGACACACAGCATGGCAGGGGACACTGGAGATGGAAACACACAGCACGGCAGGAGACACTGGAGAGGAAGACACAGCAGGAGAGGGGACACTGGAGAGGGGGACACACAGCATGGCAGGGGACACTGAAGAGGGGGACTCACAGCATGGCAGGAGGCACTGGAGAGGGGGACACACAGCATGGCAGGGGGTAGTGTTGGGCGAACACCTAGATGTTCGGGTTCACGAACGTTCGCCGAACATCGCCGCGATGTTCGGGTGTTCGCGCCGAACTCCGAACATAATGGAAGTCAATGGGGACCCGAACTTTCGTGCTTTGTAAAGCTTCCTTACATGCTACATACCCCAAATTTGCAGGGTATGTGCACCTTGGGAGTGGGTACAAGAGGAAAAAAAATATTTGAAAAAGAGCTTAAAGTTTTTGAGAAAATTGATTGTAAAGTTTCAAAGGAAAAACTGTCTTTTAAATGTGGAAAATGTCATGTTTCTTTGCACAGGTAACATGCTTTTTGTCGCCATGCAGTCATAAATGTAATACAGAGAAGAGGTTCCAGGAAAAGGGACCGGTAACGCTAACCCAGCACAAGCAGCAGAACACGTGATGGAACAGGAGGAGGCGCAGGAGGAGAAGGCCACGCTTTTTGAGACACAACATCCCAGGCCTTGCATGAGGACAAATAGCGTGCAGATATGCTTTTTGCCGCCATGCAGTCATAAATGTAATACAGATGAGAGGTTCAATAAACAGTGACCGGAAACGCTAACCCAGGCCAGCAGCAGCAGCAGCAGCACACGTGATATGAACAGGAGGAGGCGCAGGAGGAGAAGGCCACGCTTTCAGACACAACAACCCAGGCCTTGCATGAGGACAAGAAGAGTGCGGATAGCATGCATTTTGCCGCCATGCAGTCATAAATGTAATAAAGATAAGAGGTTCCATAAACAGGGACCGGCAACGCTAACCCAGCAGCAGCACACGTGATGGAACAGGAGGAGGCGCAGGAGGAGAAGGCCACGCTTTTTGAGACACAACATCCCAGGCCTTGCATGAGGACAAATAGCGTGCGGATATAGCAATGCTTTTTGCCGCCATGCAGTCATAAATGTAATAAAGATGAGAGGTTCAATAAACAGGGACCAGCAACGCTAACCCAGCAGCAGCAGCACACGTGATGGAACAGGAGGAGGCGCAGGAGGAGAAGGCCACGCTTTTTGAGACACAACATCCCAGGCCTTGCATGAGGACAAATAGCGTGCGGATATAGCAATGCTTTTTGCCGCCATGCAGTCATAAATGTAATAAAGATGAGAGGTTCAATAAACAGGGACCGGCAACGCTAACCCAGCAGCAGCAGCAGCAGCACACGTGATGGAACAGGAGGAGGCGCAGGAGGAGAAGGCCACGCTTTTTGAGACGCAACCCAGGCCTTGCATGAGGACAAAAAGCGTGCGGATATAGCAATGCTTTTTGCCGCCATGCAGTCATAAATGTAATAAAGATGAGAGGTTCAATAAACAGGGACTGGAAACGCTAACCCAACAGCAGCACACGTGATGGAACAGGAGGAGGCGCAGGAGGAGAAGGCCACGCTTTTTGAGACACAACATCCCAGGCCTTGCATGAGGACAAATAGCGTGCGGATATAGCAATGCTTTTTGCCGCCATGCAGTCATAAATGTAATAAAGATGAGAGGTTCAATAAACAGGGACCGGCAACGCTAACCCAGCAGCAGCAGCAGCACACATGATGGAACAGGAGGAGGCGCAGGAGGAGAAGGCCACGCTTTTTGAGACACAACATCCCAGGCCTTGCATGAGGACAAATAGCGTGCGGATATAGCAATGCTTTTTGCCGCCATGCAGTCATAAATGTAATAAAGATGAGAGGTTCAATAAACAGGGACCGGCAACGCTAACCCAGCAGCAGCAGCACACGTGATGGAACAGGAGGAGGCGCAGGAGGAGAAGGCCACGCTTTTTGAGACACAACATCCCAGGCCTTGCATGAGGACAAATAGCGTGCGGATATAGCAATGCTTTTTGCCGCCATGCAGTCATAAATGTAATAAAGATGAGAGGTTCAATAAACAGGGACCGGCAACGCTAACCCAGCAGCAGCAGCAGCAGCACACGTGATGGAACAGGAGGAGGCGCAGGAGGAGAAGGCCACGCTTTTTGAGACGCAACCCAGGCCTTGCATGAGGACAAAAAGTGTGCGGATATAGCAATGCTTTTTGCCGCCATGCAGTCATAAATGTAATAAAGATGAGAGGTTCAATAAACCGGGACTGGAAACGCTAACCCAGCAGCAGCACATGTGATGGAACAGGAGGAGGCGCAGGAGGAGAAGGCCACGCTTTTTGAGACACAACATCCCAGGCCTTGCATGAGGACAAATAGCGTGCGGATATAGCAATGCTTTTTGCCGCCATGCAGTCATAAATGTAATAAAGATAAGAGGTTCAATAAACAGGGACCGGCAACGCTAACCCAGCAGCAGCAGCAGCAGCACACGTGATGGAACAGGAGGAGGCGCAGGAGGAGAAGGCCACGCTTTTTGAGACACAACATCCCAGGCCTTGCATGAGGACAAATAGCGTGCGGATATAGCAATGCTTTTTGCCGGCATGCAGTTATAAATGTAATAAAGATGAGAGGTTCAATAAACAGGGACCGGCAACGCTAACCCAGCAGCAGCAGCAGCAGCACACGTGATGGAACAGGAGGAGGTGCAGGAGGAGAAGGCCACGCTTTTTGAGACACAACATCCCAGGCCTTGCATGAGGACAAATAGCGTGCGGATATAGCAATGCTTTTTGCCGCCATGCAGTCATAAATGTAATAAAGATGAGAGGTTCAATAAACAGGGACCGGCAACGCTAACCCTGCAGTAGCAGCACACGTGATGGAACAGGAGGAGGCGCAGGAGGAGAAGGCCACGCTTTTTGAGACACAACATCCCAGGCCTTGCATGAGGACAAATAGCGTGCGGATATAGCAATGCTTTTTGCCGCCATGCAGTCATAAATGTAATACAGATGAGAGGTTCAATAAACAGGGACCGGAAACGCTAACCCAGGCCAGCAGCAGCAGCAGCACACGTGATGGAACAGGAGGAGGTGCAGGAGGAGAAGGCCACGCTTTCAGACACAACAACCCAGGCCTTGCATGAGGACAAGAAGCGTGCGGATAGCATGCTTTTTACCGCCATGCAGTCATAAATGTAATAAAGATAAGAGGTTCCATAAACAGGGACCGGCAACGCTAACCCAGCAGCAGCACACGTGATGGAACAGGAGGAGGCGCAGGAGGAGAAGGCCACGCTTTCAGACACAACAACCCAGGCCTTGCATGAGGACAAGAAGCGTGCGGATAGCATGCTTTCTGCCGCCATGCAGTCATAAATGTAATAAAGATAAGAGGTTCCATAAACAGGGACCGGCAACGCTAACCCAGCAGCAGCACACGTGATGGAACAGGAGGAGGCGCAGGAGGAGAAGGCCACGCTTTCAGACACAACAACCCAGGCCTTGCATGAGGACAAGAAGCGTGCGGATAGCATGCTTTCTGCCGCCATGCAGTCATAAATGTAATAAAGATAAGAGGTTCCATAAACAGGGACCGGCAACGCTAACCCAGCAGCAGCACACGTGATGGAACAGGAGGAGGCGCAGGAGGAGAAGGCCACGCTTTCAGACACAACAACCCAGGCCTTGCATGAGGACAAGAAGCGTGCGGATAGCATGTTTTTTGCCGCCATGCAGTCATAAATGTAATACAGATAAGAGGTTCTATAAACAGGGACCGGAAACGCTAACCCATCACAGATGGTCATTGTTCATGTTACTTGGTTGGGGTCCAGGAGTGTTGCATAGTCGTTTCCAATCCAGGATTGATTCATTTTAATTTGAGTCAGATGGTCTGCATTTTCTGTGGAGAGGCGGATACGCCGATCTGTGACGATGCCTCCGGCAGCACTGAAACAGCGTTCCGACATAACGCTGGCTGTCGGGCAAGCCAGCACCTCTATTGCGTACATTGCCAGTTCGTGCCAGGTGTCTAGCTTCGATACCCAATAGTTGAAGGGTGCAGATGGATTGTTCAACACAGCTACGCCATCTGACATGTAGTCCTTGACCATCTTCTCCAGGCGATCGGTGTTGGAGGTGGATCTGCACGCTTGCTGTTCTGTGGGCTGCTGCTGCATGGGTGTCAGAAAATGTTCCCACTCCAAGGACACTGTCGATACCATTCCCTTTTGGGCACTAGCTGCGGCTTGTGTTGTTTGCTGCCCTCCTGGTCGTCCTGGGTTTGTGGAAGTCAGTCTGTCGGCGTACAACTGGCTAGAGGAGGAGGAGGATGTCAATCTCCTCTCTAAAGTCTCCACAAGGGCCTGCTGGTATTCTTCCATTTTGACCTGTCTGACTCTTTCTTCAAGCAGTTTTGGAACATTGTGTTTGTACCGTGGATCCAGAAGGGTATAAACCCAGTAATTGGTGTTGTCCAGAATGCGCACAATGCGTGGGTCGCGTTCAATGCAGTCTAGCATGAATTGAGCCATGTGTGCCAGAGTCCTGCCAGAATCCTCATCATCCTCTTGTGAGCGTTCTGATAGTTGTTGTAATGCATCATAGTCGTCACCTTCTTCCTGGTCTGCTTCTGCTGACCATTCGCGCTGAATTGTGGAAGTCCAACGTGCACCGCTCTGGCCCTCGTCAGTGGTGGCAGGAAATTCCTGCTCCAACTCCAGCTGTTCCTCCTCCTCTTCTTCGTCATAGCTGCTGGGGCCAGCGTTTCCTGAGGCAGATGGCCTGATGTTGGTACCATCACGCTGATCGTTTTCTCCTTCAGATTCCCCCAGTTGCATCATGACAGCTGTTTCCTTGATTTTCAACATTGACCTCTTCAGTAAACACATCACAAGCAACGTGGATTGCTCAAAATTTTGGAGGACTTGGCAGAGGTCCAACATGTTGGCCCAATCGGATCCACAGAAGCTTGGCAGCTGTCCGGATGCGCCTCGGTACTGCGCCGTCATGTACTGGACCACTGCACTCTTCTGCTCGCAAAAGCGGGCTAGCATGTGCAGCGTAGAATTCCAGCGCGTAGGGACATCACACAGCAAGCGATGGTGGGGGAGATTGAAGCGCTCCTGCATCTTGGCGAGTGCCCCCGAAGCAGTACTGGAATTTCTACAATGTTTGGCCACTCGTCGCACCTTCAACAGAAGATCGGCCACGCCTGGGTATGTCCTCAGGAACCGCTGAACTACTAGGTTCATCACGTGCGCCAGGCAAGGGATGTGTGTCAGCTTAGCCAACCTTAAAGCGCGAATGAGATTACTCCCATTATCACACACAACCATGCCCGGTTTCAGGTCCAGCGGTGCCAGCCACAAATCCGTCTGTTCCTTTATTCCCCTCCAAATTTCCTCCCCTGTGTGCTGCTTATCCCCAAGGCAGATCAGCTTCAGCAACGCTTGCTGACGCATGCCAACAGCTGTGCTGCACTGCTTCCACGATCCTACTGCTGCTGGGTTAGCGTTTCCGGATGAGGTACAGCTTTGAGATGCGTTGGAGGAGAAGGAGTCAGAGAGGTAGGTGCTGCTGTTGTTATCCAGTGGGAGGGACAGCGGTGCAGCTGTTTGCGGCGTGGGCAACACCCGCGCCATAGCAGGTGAGGAATCGCTGCCAGGCTCCACAAGGTTCACCCAGTGCGCGGTAAGGGAGATGTATCGACCCTGGCCGAACGCACTCGTCCAGGTGTCAGTGGTGAGGTGAACCTTGCAGGCAACGGCATTCTTCAAGCTTCGGGTTATTTTGCTGACCACGTGCTCATGCAACTCAGGCACTGCAGAGCGCGCAAAGTGGTAGCGGCTGGGAACCACGTAACGTGGGATGGCCACTGACATCATGCCCTTGAAGCTGTTTGTCTCCACCACTCGATATGGCAGCATTTCGCAGGCCAGAAGCTTGGCTATGCTGGCTGTTACTGCCACGGCCCGGGGGTCATTTGCTGGCAATTTCCTCTTGCGCTCAAGCTTCTCCGAGACAGACAACTGAACTGTAGGGCTGCACACTGAAGGGCTGTTGGTTGTTGTGTTTGATGAACACTGGGAGACCTCAAGAGCACTACTCCGGAAAGTGACAGTGTCAGCGTCGTCTGATGTTTGTGAATGTTGTGAACCACGCAATGGCTGGGCTACTGCTGCTGCTGAGGCGGGTCTGGTGGTGAGTCTGGTGACCCCAAGGGAGGCAGTGTTGCTGGTACCCTGTCCTGCCGCGTTTGCCCACAGAGTGGGATGTTTGGATACCATGTGGCGGCTCATGCTGGTGGTGGAGAGGTTGTTAATACTTTTCCCCCTGCTCAGGCGGGTCTTGCACACCTTGCAAATCGCCATAGTACCATCCTCAGTGCAGTCTTCAAAGAAAGCCCAGACTTTGGAGCACCTGCCTTGCTGGCGATTTCTGTTTGCGCCTCTTTTGCCTCTCACTTGAACTTCCACGCTTGTGGTGCCTGAAATAGCGCGCCGCCTACCTTGTGGCACAAGGCGAACTCGTGCAGCAGTGGGTTCTTCAACAGACTCATCTGTGCTGCTGCTATGACGGCGATGTTCTCGTTCACAAACAAAATCTGGGTCTATGTCCACATTGTCCATACCCTCCTCTTCCATCTCCTGAAACTCGTCATATGTCATTGTGGGGGGCCGCCGCCGTGGAGTAGAGCTCCCCAGAGCAACCTCTGCGCAGCTCACTCCAACGTCGTCTTCCAGATCTTGTCGGGCGTCCTCCTGCAATTGCAACCCCTCCTGCCCAACTTGCTCTGGGATTTGGGTTTCCGAGTCCTCCTCGGACTCGCCTTGTATTTCAGTGCGCGGTGCATTTCCCACAGTTAATGGTTGTGAATCCGGGCACAACATTTCTGGCTGTTCCTCCATTGACCTTTGAAAGGTGGAAGTTTGTTGGGCTGGGAATAGCTCCTGCGAATACCCCATTGTGTCCTGAGATAATTCATCGGACTGGTTATCTGGCAGTTGTGTGCGTGGTGTCGCTGCCGGTTGTGTCAGCTTTGTGCCCAGTGCCCACTGGCTCCTTGTAACTGGCTGAGGACTCGGACCTCGTGCGTGATGTGCTGGTGCTGCTTAATACTGCTGCTGGACGCTTGAGAGGTCATCCAAGTAATTATCTGGTCCTGTTCTTTTGGATTTGTGAGGGTTGTTGTCCTGGACAACATGGGCGGTATTGAGTGGGTTTTCTTGGGTGCTCCCCTGTGGCCTGTACGTGAACCGTCAGGGGAAACACCTCTTCCCTTGCCCCTCCCTCTTTCACCGGATTTCTTCCTCATTTCACTTATCCTTAAAGTACAGCAGTACAGTGGCAGTACAGAAATGCTATACAGTGGTGGGTGAGTGGTGTACCACTATTCCCAGCAGCGACACAGAGCACAATGCTATACAGTGGCGGGTGAGCGGTGTACTACTGTTCCCAGCAGACACAGAGTGGCAGTAAATACAATAATGCTATATAGTGCTGGGTGAGCAGTTTACACAGAGTGGCAGTAAACACAATGCTATATAGTGTGGCTGAGCGAGCGGTGTACTACTGTTCCCAGCAGACACAGAGTGGCAGTAAACACAATAATGCTATATAGTGCTGGGTGAGCGGTGTACACAGAGTGGCAGTAAACACAATGCTATATAGTGTGGCTGAGCGAGCAGTGTACTACTGTTCCCAGCAGACACAGAGTGGCAGTAAACACAATAATGCTATATAGTGCTGGGTGAGCGGTGTACACAGAGTGGCAGTAAACACAATGCTATATAGTGTGGCTGAGCGAGCAGTGTACTACTGTTCCCAGCAGACACAGAGTGGCAGTAAACACAATGCTATATAGTGTGACTGAGCGAGGTACACAGAGTGGCAGTAAACACAATGCTATATAGTGTGGCTGAGCGAGCAGTGTACTACTGTTCCCAGCAGACACAGAGTGGCAGTAAACACAATGCTATATAGTGTGGCTGAGCGAGGTACACAGAGTGGCAGTAAACACAATGCTATATAGTGTGGCTGAGCGAGCAGTGTACTACTATTCCCAGCAGACACAGAGTGGCAGTAAACACAATGCTATATAGTGTGGCTGAGCGAGGTACACAGAGTGGCAGTAAACACAATGCTATATAGTGTGGCTGAGCGAGCAGTGTACTACTATTCCCAGCAGACACAGAGTGGCAGTAAACACAATGCTATATAGTGTGGCTGAGCGAGGTACACAGAGTGGCAGTAAACACAATGCTATATAGTGTGGCTGAGCGAGCAGTGTACTACTGTTCCCAGCAGACACAGAGTGGCAGTAAACACAAGGCTATATAGTGTGGCTGAGCGAGCGGTGTACTACTATTCCCAGCAGCGACACAATGACCGGGGGACTTTGGCTAGCATGGCTGGAGCGCGAACTACCCTGCCTGCCTACCCAAAGCTAAACCCACAGACAAATGGCGGAGATATGACGTGGTTCGGGTATTTATTTACCCGAACCACGTGACAGTTCGGCCAATCAGAGCGCGTTCGGGTCCGAACCACGTGACCCGTTCGGCCAATCACAGCACTAGCCGAACGTTCGGGGAACGTTCGGCCATGCGCTCTTAGTTCGGCCATGTAGCCGAACGGTTTGGCCGAACACCATCAGGTGTTCGGCCGAACTCGAACATCACCCGAACAGGGTGATGTTCTGCAGAACCCGAACAGTGGCGAACACTGTTCGCCCAACACTAGCAGGGGGCACTGGAGAGGGGGACTCACAGCATGGCAGGGGGCACTGGAGAGGGGGACACACAGCATGGCAGGGGGCACTGGAGAGGGGGACTCACAGCATGGCAGGGGGCACTGGAGAGGGGGACTCACAGCATGGCAGGGGGCACTGGAGAGGGGGACTCACAGCATGGCAGGGGGCACTAGAGAGGGACACACAGCATGGCAGGGAGGGGACACTGAGAGGGACACACAGGAGGGCAGAGAGGGGACACACATGAGGCAGGGGTCAGAGCACTTATCAGTTGTGTAGTAAGGAACTGCAGGATGTAATACGTTCTGCAGGATCTCTCCTGCACTGTGCAGTCACTGTGACAGGGACCATACCAGGCAGGGCAGGGGACACTGAAGGGGAGGAAACACAGCAGGGCAGGGGACACTGGAGAGGGGGACTCACAGCATGGCAGGGGACACTGGAGATGGGGACACACAGCATGGCAGGGCAGGGGACACTGAAGAGGAGGAAACACAGCAGGGCAGGGGACACTGGAGAGGGGGACTCACAGCAAGGCAGGGGACACTGGAGAGGGGGACACA